>NW_023340095.1:14886001-14896452 GCF_004916995.1 Morone saxatilis | reverse complement strand
GTGTGTGTGGTGTAGGTGTGCGTGTGTGTGTGTGTGTGTGTGTGTGTGTGTGTGTGTGTGTGTGTGTGTGTAAATATGTGTCTGTGTGTGCATATGCATCGGTTGCACATGGGGGGTAGATAAAATCATACACTGTAAAAAAAAGACTCAAAGTCTAATTAATTCTTGCTGGACGTGTAGAAAATGTTGACATAACAATTTTACCATTTATTAAATACTGACACAAAGTTGGGTCGCACTAGCTTGAATGCCAGTTAGCATTATTTGTCATACCCAAGCTTACCCATCACTGGTTTCGTGATGTTTTGTGATGATTTTCCAGAGGGTCAGCAGGTTTTGACCAGTGCATTTCAATTTTGGCAGAGGCTTTGGTCATTAGGTGCTTTGTTAGCTTTGTGCATGTTGCCACTACAGGCCTTTGCTCTAGCTAATAAATTCTGCAAATTGGCTTATAACTTAATATAACTCACCTTTGTAGCAACGTTTGCAATTTAGAGTCTTCCAGGCTCAAGTACTTTTAAAGCAAGTGTATTATACTATATTGTCTAACCGCTTTGTTCTGTACATGTGTGTGCAGCCTGCAATGTACATGTCATGCTGTCTTCTGTATTATATTTTGTGATATTGTGATAGCAAATATTATTTTTGTCGGAATGACTGAAGATACATCCAACATCTACTGGGCACAATTCAAAAGAAATTCATTGAAATCAAAAATAGATCAGTGAAAGTCATTGGATTGTTTTAGGTTGCACATTAATGTCAACTTCTGCTGGTAAACTGAGATTTATGATCAAGTTGTCTGACAGAGGGGGGGCAGTGTTTTGCTGAATCAGCCAGCCATACCTAAGGAAATAGACATTGACACAAATGGTTATGCCTTCTGTTGTGACCATTTGTAGCTAGAAACAATGTAAGTTCTATTATTACCTCCATATGGTCCTAATGAATATTAAGTACCCTTTCATACAGTAGCTGTGATTATAACAGTTGGCTTATAGCAGGAGGACTGATCCCTGGTTCAGAATCAGGGCTATGGCAGTGATGCATGGCTGCCACATTTATCCAGGCAGTGTTAATCATTTTTACGCAGGGCAGCAGTATAAAATTGCCAAAGGAGAATTGCTTCAGCCTGGTCAGTGCAGGGAGCAGTTTGTCTAATCAGAGTGCAAATAAGGTTTGATCACTGTCCAGCGTAATCTGGCCCACAAGCAGCATTTACAGCACTAAATCAAGCGTCGGGGAAGCTGCAGGTGCTGCCTCACAGACAGGCCTCCCCCTGGGGGCCCTGTGCTGGGGAATAAACAGCAAATAAATGGCAGTGCTGGGAGAGCGATGAGCTGATTAACTCACTGCAGGGCAGTTTCTCATTATCCCCTTAACCCAGACGGAGACCTACCCAATCTTACACCCTGTCTCACTTACAGTAGGGCGCTGTCCTGCGTCAGCCTGGCTGACATTGTCTGGGTAATATTTTCAGTGAGATAGAGTCTGAAGAGATGATGTATAAAAAAGTGAGAATATGTGGATGTGTGGATGTGCACGCCTGTGTGTGTGTGTGTGCTGTGTGGTCCATCTCTGGGGAGACTGCTAATGTGTCAGCTCCATGGCTCATTTCTTTCAATTACAGCGGCTGGACTAGGAGAGCCCACCAGCAGTCCACTGACAGCTCCATATGGGTCCCATCACCGCTTATCACGGGCCACTCGTGGATAATTCATTTACCCTTCATTGAATATGACATATTACCATCAACAAAAGCAGCTATATATCACACAATTCACACATTGTTAATTAAGAGCAGGTTATCATGGCAGTCATTTTAGATGCAAAATTATTCTATTCAAAGTGAGGTGAGATTATTTAACTGAGGCACAGAAGAGCATTTTAGAATTTACCACAGAATATGAAAAAATACTGGGTATAATGGTATTTTGAAATGATGGCTTTCCAGTATAAAGTTTACTTTACATAAGTGAAAACTTATTTTTAAAAAGAAACTGTATTCAAATAAAGAAAAGTCACTTTTTGACAGTCTGTGGCGCTCCAGAGAAAAATGTGATTTTTTTCTATTGTAAAATGTTGATTTAGCATGTCACCTGAATATAAAGCATCCTCAGACATACTTTGAAATGAGCTGCACAGTTTTCCATTGTGC
Source organism: Morone saxatilis (assembly GCF_004916995.1). Lineage (NCBI taxonomy): Eukaryota > Metazoa > Chordata > Actinopteri > Moronidae > Morone > Morone saxatilis. The sequence continues at coordinate 14,894,294 of NW_023340095.1, read as the reverse complement.
CTTCCCCTGTGGTTTCAAAGCAAATTAATTAACATGATACAGAAATAGGTAGAATGCAAATGCTGGAGCCCTCACTTTATGCCTGGGTATCCTTTTGTTCCCCTTTATTGTACCAAATTATTTAATTGGGTCTCTCTGATTGTGCACAGACACAGGAAGGAACACAGGCCATTGTTAGCTTCCATACAAGCCACAATACGGTATCAAATTCAATTCCCATCAAAACGCCAGGCTGCTGTAGAGCCCACAGCGGCCCCGGAGATTAATGAAGATCTGCATCAAGGCAAAGCGCTGGTCTGAGATGGGAGATTTCTCCCAAATAAAAGACCCCTTCACCAAGAACAAAGGGGGCCCTGAAAAGCAACGGGATGTTCTGAGAGGATGAAATAAATCAAAACAAAGACAAGAGTTTGGGGCGGGGAGGGTTGCAGCTCTGGAATAGACCAATTTTTTTTTTCTTGTCATTTGATTTACTTAATTCAGTCAACAAGTTGAAATACAATTCAATACAAGTCTGATGAAATATATACAAATATTAATACTATTTTACTTTATTTTACATGTATTAACAGAATGATCCAGCACAAACAGCACAAAAAAGGGAAAGATTTTAGAGCTCAATCATCTCTCTAAACTCATACCTCAGTTTTGTGTGTAGGTATGAATAGCTTGTGAAGAAAAACATGTTAGTCACTGCTTTAAAAAGAATCAAACAAGTCATGGTTCACCTTGATTGTCGTGTGTTCATCAAAGCGTGAGAGACAAACAGTGGAGTGAAAGCACTGACTGACAGTGTCTGAAGTGAATTAATACACAGCCTTTCTGTTTTGTTCTTTCAAATAACAGTCAGCTGAGGAGAGACACACTTCAACTGTATTCAGAGTGTGTGAATGGATTTCTTCTCTTCACTCGCTTTGTATGAACAGCAACAACTGGATGACTTGTTCTCTGAATGCAGCGTGTCGACAGGTGGGCTCTTTCAACTCAACTTAGCACAACACTTATTTTGTTTTTGCATGAGAGATTCCAGGCTCCATGTTGGACGTTCATCATCTTTTGAGCCGTTTGATAAGGCACAAATAGGAGACGTTTTTCAGGAAACAGATTGGCTTTATATGCACTCAAAGTGCTTTAAATAGTGATTTTCAAACCATGAATTCATACATATCTAATTGTTATAAAATCTAATATTAGATTGCGCGTCTAAATTTGGTGGCGTTATCCCAAAAGAGACTAAGAGACAGCCACAAAGGAACGATTTTAAGTTTTTGGTCAGTGCCACCTAAACACTGCACTCCACTCTTTCACATTCTGCACATGGTGTGTCCCAGCCAGCCATATTTACTTCATTTCCCCCGATTCATAGATGCTGCTCACTGGACCAGAACATTCCAGCTGCCACCTCAACATCTCATTATTTTTTTGAAATATCAAGCTTGTATCTTCTTGATAAATAATTCGCACTAGTATAATGTATCAGACTAAAACATATTTTCAGGGGGGCATGGAGGTTAAAGTGCCAATCTCACCTTTTTAATTTTTTTTCGCCCCGAAGACAGAGATTTCCATATATAGAGTGACCATGGTTTGTGTTGAACATGAGCAATCGGGATGAAGCGCACGGCGACACATATTGCTGTCAGAGATTGGAAATGAGGCCTGCTAACCTGTAGGCAGCCTCCCCAGACCAATCAGCTTTACACATTGCCAATGCATTTGCCGCCTCTAAAAAGAATTGTGACTGTGAAGTTTTTATCGGAGTAGTTGACAAACATTACTCTTTAATGCAGTTTTGTAGAAATGCATTCTTATCCCTCTTGGAAGGCATTTATCTACTTGAAACCTGCAAAATGGTTGCCACAGGGAAGGATTTCTTTTAATAGACTACAATAGGCTCAGTATGGGACACATTCTGATTTTTGTGATAGATAGGGGGCCCAGCCATATATTCATGGGAAATTGTTTATCTTCAAGCGGGAGGACTGAAAGGCCATTTTACAATAGCATTTCAACTTTCATCTGAAATGATTCTTTTGACTCATATAAATTGTTCTGTAGAATTGCAGTGCTTTTCATAAAAAAATATCAATCTGCAAAAGGAGATGTCACAAAACATGAATACAAACCACCCTGATGGAAGAAAAAAAATGTGTGTATACAAATAGCAAAAAAGGTGTTTAATATATATATGTATATATATAAATATATATATACACTGTACATTTACATTTTGTATTTATATATATTGTATATTATTCATATTTATACATACATATACAGTATAATGTATATTAACATTTATGATATTATGATTAAATGGACATCTCATTTTGTTGGAAAACGTAAAAGAAAAAAAGCCCTCTGTGGGAGGCAAAGGTCCCACGACGTTTGCTATTCAGACGGAGCTACATTGTGCTGCGATGCTGTCTTTCAGGCCTTCGCTTTTTTCTTGTGAGGTCCTTGTGATGCTTGGGCAGGGCCTTTCCCTGGCCTGTCTCTGAAACAGAAGCCAGCAACCAGGCGACACAATGTAAGAGCAAGGCCTGAAGACGGGGGGGCCTTGTGCACTCTAAACGGCACTCTCGGGAAGCGGGGACAATAAATCAATAGACTATCCCTCTCCAGTAGGGGCCAAATGTAAACAAATTGAAAAGGACGGGGAACAAAACAGATTGGTGACTGAAACAGACATACTCAATAGGGGTACTGCTACAAATGAAATGCCTTTGTCGTTGTTTCCTTCCAGCCCTCAATGTGATGTCTGCCATTCTCAGCAACATGACGTGTAACCAACTTCAATTTTTGACTAAAAAACAACAGGTGCAAAGAATCTTTCAGAATTCCTTATGTTTTGCTTATTCTAGTAACACTACGCGCATCAAAATGAGCATCTGCATTGCAATGAGATGTATTCAGCATTGCATGTACTCTAATTTCTCTGTGCACTTCTGCTTAGAGACCTATGCCAATGAGCCACAGCAACATCTTACACCGTATAACATACAGCGCTCAAGGGCACAAGCACAGAACTCTGTGCATGTCAGAGCTGCATGCCACAAGTTAAATTAATGAATCTTTAAAAGGTTTAGGTTTTTTTAATGAGAGAATCTGTTGTAGCTTTTTATCAAACCTCTTCATATTTCACTGAGGTGGAATGGTGCACCACATTTGCGAGGCAGAACTAATGCTATATAAATCTCAAGTAATAAGCAGGCCCTGGGGACATCATCTAAATGAAGATTTTACACCAATTTAAACCTGCCTGCAATTTGATTCCTGCCTTAAGTGCATTTGTTTAACAGGTGCTGGAGATGCGAGCGTTTCCCTCCAAAGTGTCGCTATGTCTCCTTTATTAATTTCTGGATTGCAAGTGGGCGGGGGAGTATGAAGAGAAAGGGGAGTTGACAAACACTAATCAAAGGTTCAGAGTGGGCTGATTCTACCATAGAACCAATGTACTTTTGCTTCATTTGCAAACTAATGATTTTAAACCCCCACAATCTGTTTGAGGTCAGCTCCTGTGTATTTTGGATACGCTTGACTATTAGCATCACTGAAAGCTTCAGATGTGTCAAGCCTGCTCCCCCTCCAGTGATAGTCACCTACTTTAATTTCCCTGCAGGCCTCAGAGGGGGATGAATTCAACTAAAATCACAAGCTGTTTTGTTGGCAATCCTTTGTGGCCTATAATGAATCTAATGAATATAAAGAGAGGAGAAGGGAGGGAGGGGGGAAAGGGATGGAGGCGAATACATTTCAACCACGCTGTGTTGCTTTTACTTGACGATTTGTGACCCTCAACAATGGGACAATGGCGAGTGTTTTTGTACCCTTAATTTGCCTTTGTGTTTCAGCTTCATCTCTTTCACCGCCAAGCATTGAAAGTCGTCAGTTGAAGAATAACTGCTGACTCCACGGTCCGTCAGACAAAGGGGAGGTTTTAAGATGAATCCCTAACTATCAGCAAGCCAGAGGAGCAGAAAGGGAAAGGGGTTCAGAGGAAAACAACAGGCAAGTCAAAGGTAGAATTAGCTGGGGTTCCCAAATGGGCTTGAAGCACTTCCTCTCCCGTCTAACAAACAACAAACAGCGTTTCCGCTTCTTAAAAGCTGCTGAACATTTTGTATCCGCCCTCAGAGAGGTGTTTGGCACATGAATTAAAGTGGCTCATCTGATAAGAGCAGAGGCTAGTGAAGGTAGAGGCCCAGTGGAGTTGTGGTGCTACTGTTAAAGCTGGCATGTTTCTGATTTCACAGGCCCCTCAGGTGGCAGGATCGTATTAACAGCACCGTTGTTCTCAACTCCAACCCACATTCAGGTCAGGACTTAAAGTTAGAGGGACTAATGTTTCTTAACACTCGGATCTATTCAACAAGCAAACACACTGAAAAAACACAAATCAAACACGGCACACAATGACCACAGCTAAACTAATGCCGTACTAAACATTTCAGCACATGAACTTTTTAAGTGCTGTAGTGTACGCTGGGTAGATGATAAAAAAGTTCTGTGTCACTGGTCCATGCCGGTATGCTCCCCAGTCCCTGTAATGATTTCTATTCATAAACATGCAGTGTGCTATCCTCCACCTGGCAGCTGCCTCTGTGCATATGAGATTACTATTATGCATCTTCCAATCCCAAGGATAAACATCTCTCCACTTTTGAAGTTTGCAAGCATGAGGCATATTTTAGTGCCATACGACTTAAGCATCCCTTCAGGTATCACTGGCAATCTTTTCTCATTCTATATACATTGTTCAACTTTAATGGGTATCTAATTTGTGTTATCAGCTTACAGGGCAGTAAGTAATAATTTGCATGGCTGCCCTAAGCAAATATGCTTCCATAAGCATCCCATAGTATAGACACTAGAATGGATTAACCTCCATATTGGCTATGCCCTGTCGGTCAATGCTTTTAAAAAATAAGTAGAACAGATAGTTTAGTTTGGTAGCAAGTGTGCTGTATAAAAAAGATTTACCACAAAACCCTTCTACCTTCAGATGCTACATTGGATAAAATCCTTCAACCTATACTGTACACCTATGAGTTAAATGACATCTTTGGATCTAAATTTCCAGCAATGTCAGCAGTGGTTAAGTCTATTGTAGTGGAATTATTTTATTTCTCTGGTGACATACACAGTGTACTGCCATAAGTAGCCTCTTGTAAATCCAGTTTCACTCTAACCTGGCTCACAATAAGAATGACTACTATCTATGGATCCGTCTTTGTAAGGATGCAGGCCCTCTCAAGCTATTTTTTTAAGCCATATTCCTGCCTGTGCAGTGATAACAAGCCTGAGCACTGTGTGAAGGTCAGTGTGATATTAGCACCTGTACACAGTAGAGGCCATCAGTGCTGATAATTCCAGTAGATTTACTACGAATAATCTCTAAGACACAGAGAAAAACCTTAGAGAAAAGCCCATTGAATTTGTCAGAGAGCGTTCTTCCCCCTGACAAGGTCTCGCTAGCTCCTCACATGGACGACAGCTCTCTCTATGTCTAGTGGATTTCAAATTCCAGTTGCACTACAACGTAAATCCCACATCGGTACTGGTGGGAGTAAAGATCCTCGGTCCACAGCCGCAAGTTAATCAATGTTTGAAAATTAGCCTGCACATGTATACCATGTGTTCACGGTGTTACTACAGGGTAAACGGGGATACATCTGGGAGAGTAGCTTGATATTCTACTGGCTTGCATCAGGCATGTGTGTTACGCTTGTTAGCTTAGTAGACAGTTAATTGCCATGGTGGGTGGTTAGAGTGCTAGGAGCCTGATCTTAGGAATATGTCATATTTGTTAATCGGACATGCAGATGCAAATAATGTGTGACAGACTGTGACCAACACTACCGGAACATAAATACTGTTAACTTCAGAAATGTTCTTGGCTCTGAAATATCACTGCATAAAGGCTATAAAGACAACCCACTGTTTACCTATTTATTTATTTTGTTTAGCTATTTCTGTTCATGGGCCAATATGACAAAAGATGTGTGATAACAAAAAAAAATCCTACTGGAATAGCAGCGTGCCAGATTAGTCTTTGTTGTGGGCTCTGTGTACTACAATCCCACGCTAGTTGGGAATTGTTGGCCTTATTACATTAGCTGGTACTAAGAATTAATGTAAACCAAGAGAAATCGGAACCGTGTACACCATGAACGGGAGGAACACTCAGGTTGCACAATCTAATTCATATTCCTAGAAGGATTTGTAATTTGCAAAACATATCAGATATCTGACAGGAGGGCACAGCCTCTTTAAAACTATGCTATTCAAACTTGCACACAGTTTGAAAAGCTCGTTCATAAAGATTGATTAAATTTGTAAAGATTTTGCATCAAAAGAGGTTCTGATTAAAGCTATCTGCCACCAAGATGCTACTCTTTTGCATCAGCGCTGTAATCTCTCTCACTTGGTGAAATTGTTGTTAATGCAGAAATAATATCAATGCAAACTATATTAATAACCATGGTGTGAGAAGCCGGAGCAATGTCACTTAATCAATGAAAACAAATCATGTACACCTTGCTTTGATTATCTGGAGGAGTGTGAATATTAATGTCTCGGTCTAAATCAATGTTGGGGTTGCATATATTGCCTCCTGTGTTTACTCATGGTTAAGACATTTCTTTCTTTTATATTTCTTCAGCACCCCTGAGAGCGATCAATGAAATACTAAATAGAGATATGATACCAGCTATTATAGTAATTCAACAACAGTAACAAAACACTAGCGATTGTATTATTGTAAACTATAAAGATGGGATGTTCAAATTTCAATTAACTTTGGTTTGTATTTGCTGATATTAATTAAGAGGGCTTGCAGAGGGACACAAAAGAGACAGGTTTATTGTCTCAGATTATTCTCATGAAAATAGCATTAGTATGTAGCACAACGCTACCTAATTAACTGGCATGGGAGGCAAGACATTACACTGGGAACCTTTTGATTTGTGGGAGGTAATAGCACTGGGCAAGAAACAGATTCTTTATTTCATTATTTGATAAGAGGGCCTTTAATGAAAATATCAGCCCAGGAGCAACACAAGTCAACATCACTACTTTAGTCTGGAAAAAAAAACTTGCTTCAAGGAGTATTGTTGCAGGCAATGAATTACCTCATGACTACAGTTCATTAAATAAAATGTGAAACACACCTGGTGGGCTAATGGAGGTCAAATGTATAAGCAGCAGCATGAGCGTAAGGGGATGTGGCAATCAAAGACAAAGCAACATCTAGCCTCTCTCTGACAGGTTAATGAAATGCCTGCTGCTAAGTGTTGGTGTAGTGAGACTCGGCTAAGTCACAGCGAAGCTTCTCCTGTAGTCTGGAGCCAGTGATGTGACAGTGTTGTATCAGTGTCACTGAGCGCAATCATAACATTCCTTTCCTCCGAGTCCAAAGGTTGTTTTAAAATTCCCTTGGCAGCAGAATGCTTTAGGGGGTCAAACACACCAAATCTCCGAACAATAATGGGCCAACTATCAGTTACATCACTCACCTGTAATCATTGGCCGGCATTAAAAGCATGTTTTTTTTTCTGCATACTTGACTGTGAATGCTTTTGAAATGAGTATAATGTAATCTGTGCCGCAGATATCTTCTGCTTTTGTGCATCTATCCAAGAAGTGAATGGTGAGGCCTATCGGTTACTCTCTGGAGGTGATGTATACGCTCTCTAGAACAATGCCACAAACAGATGAAGGCTATAATATGCTGCTCATTCCTGCTCTCTCAATTTTCAGGGTTATTTTGTTTTCTTTTGGAAAAACATGTGAGTGCTGCCAACTTTTTTTTTCTAAAGGAAGAGGTAGAAGCTAATATTTTGATTCAAACTTAACTAAGAAATACAATTTTTCAAGTGTTCTGGCAGCAACCTCAAGATAACTGAAAAGTATAGATTTTACCAACAAAAGAACAGGATAAAAGCAGATGAGCCACAAATATAAAATATAGCTAAACTAGTACAAAGCAGAATGTACATAAACTGAACCAAATGCACAATTATATGGCTTTGCTTCTCATATTTTTGCAAACCAGCTTAATCAATAAAGTTGTGGTACAAACACACGGTGTAACAACACAAATCCATGTTAAAGTAACTGATGGGAGTCATGAGACATAGAATTTCCATTACAAGACGTATCATTTTGACATTATCTTCAAGATTTAAAAGTTTTTATTCTTTAACTGTGATGTGTGTCAGATTATCAACCTGGCTGTCAATCTGTATTACACTTTCATTTTCGCACTGACAGTTTGAAGAATATAGACACA
>NW_023340095.1:14858106-14885974 GCF_004916995.1 Morone saxatilis | reverse complement strand
ACATCTCCCCACTGAATAGGAATTCTTCAGCCGATGTGAACAGATAGTGTCAGTCTAATCTTTGAAAGCAACAGTATGAACTTTGCAGTGTATCTATGAAGAAAAAAATAATTATCCTTACAGATTATGATTTAAAATTTAAAAAAAAGCTTTGAGGTTAAGTTTAACTCTCTTCTCTTCTCTTCTCCAAACTTTCTTTTAATTATTACATTTCCTTGAAAAAAAAACAAACAAGAAAAATGCTTTTCTCAAAATTTAAAGTAGAGTTGTGACTTTTTCAGAAAAAAAATGTGTAACCTGATAGACATAAAGTTTAAAACAAATTTGTACTAAGCAAAGAAAGAAGCTATTTGAGTAATTATGGAGGGACATGAAATGGACCAGTTAGTATACTCTGTCCTACTTTATCAGGCATCTCCAGCATTGTCCATAGGGAGTTAACTTTTAGACTGTTTACTGGCTCAAAGGCCAGGCATGCATCTGAAGCCACATAGGCAAGATAATGTATCCCAGGCTACAAAAGCAGGCAAATCACTGTGCATTAAGACTGGGCGCACAATAGACAACAATGGCTTGCATAAACACTATTTAGAACTATTCACATGGCATTGAAGAGATGGGCGTCGACTCACTATTGCTGCAAAGCCGGCGCATTGTGCGGAGGTGAAAAGAAGTCTAATGAACAGGAAGCCTTATTTGAGAGAGCTGACAGTAACCATACAACAGCCGCATTGTGCGCTTGCCACCAACCCTGTGGGTCTCTACATTAGGAGAAATGATGAGAAAGTAACCCAAAAAGACACAGTGGGCCCTTGGACCCACGTAAATGCAACCAGACAATAATGGGGGACACAAGCTGTCCCCACCTTTACCCAAAGCTGCACGTTTACATGCACAGAACATCAACCGCTCTCATGGCCAAGGATAAAAGCCCCCTGGCCAGATGGAACTTTGAAGTACATTTGGGTTAGTTTACCACCAAAGACTGCAATTTTAGTGCAGCAGCAGTTAAAATATATGTCATACATTTTAAATTATATCAAACTCTGCAGGGGAAAGTTAGAAATTCTTGAGTTTGGTGCACGAGGCCTCCTCCTCCTCCACACACACACACACACACACACACACACATTCACACTCACATTATGCCCCCTGCCTCAAGCTTCATCAATCTTCCACAAAGGGATGACATCACCAATAAGCATAGCCTTTTATAGCTTTAAGCAATAAGCCTTATTTACTGATGAGATAAGCCCTCTGCTATTGTCTAGCCCTCCACTTTTCTTCTTTCTCTCGCAGTTGAAGAATCAAACAGCACTTTTGGAAGGTGACAGAGCATGCCCAGGATTTAAGGCTAAAGCATGCACAGCGGTTTCCTATTTGGTGGCCTTTCAAAGGGCCACATTAGCCAGTTTAGTTCCAAGTAGCAGGGCCAGGTACAATTACAAAAAACAGGCTTCTTTCAGAATACTTGTTCTGCTTCTTTAAGTTTTGTTTTCAACAAAAAGGAAGTTACTCTTTGTAATTTCAAATGTTTTTACATAAATAGATCCCTTATGTCGGAATGTGCATAAAAACGGATGCAAAAATCTGGGTGAAATTGTCCGTTGAATGTTAAATATACTCACACTCGACAGAGTTTGAAACAAACCACAGCCTGGAGAGTTTACGAAGCATAATCATGCATTACATGTGTGACCTATAATTACTGTTTGTAGCAGTATTAGTCGGCCAGTCCTAAGGCCAATCCAGGGTGGTCACTAAACTGCTGAGGCACCATGATACAGTGTTGCTTATCAAACCTCACCATGTGCATGTTGGGAAAAGAATACTTGCAGTTCATGTTTTTTTTTCTGATGCCATATCAAAGAGAAACTAGCTAGTTATGAGCCCTCTAATAAGTTGGAAATCAACATTTGGTAGTTTTTTTATTCTACTTTCACAAAGTCTGTCACAGGAAAAACTAGGTCTAACTAGGTTGTTGCGACAATCTAGAAAATATAGTATCAACATATTCCGAATTGAGAACCTATTTTTAACAAGATAAAAGGCCATTTTCTAACACACTACATCCAGTGTCACCACATGTATCTTAAAAACGTGCCATTTGTTGTTTGTTTTTCTTAGCTCCACACAGAGTCATGTCAGGCCTTGGGAACTTGTCAGATATTCAGTTTGTAGTCACTTTAGAAAGGCTGAGCGCAGAGTCTCTGGGGAATCGCTCCAGTCTCCCCATCTCCCCCACCCCATGTCACCAGCTAGGAACAAAGCCGCCATAGTCAATTCTCGTAATTTCACTGCAGCCTGTCGAAATCCTGTTCTCCTTTTCTCCTTCTCTTCAACAAGTACTTTATGCCGGGATCAGTCAGGTCTGAGTCGCCCACAAAAACCTGAGGCTCTCGCTTCATCGTCTTTCAGCACTGAGTTTGACACTCCCCAACTCCCTGCCATTCAGGCGCCTGCACCATGCAATTTGTTTCCATTTGTCAAACAGCAGTATCCATCACAAAAGAAAATGCTGGCACAACAGAAAGTTTGTGAAAAACATTGTCTCCTCAACCCAAAATGGCCTTGAGACTAGTTATTTATTGGCCCATAACAAAACAACCTTAAACAATTTACAACACTTTTAGTTGTTATAGATACTTGTTACATTATTCTCTCAACTGACAATAAAACGTCTTTACACATCCTCAAATCAGCACTAACGTATCACTTCTCTCTTAAAGTGTGGATGGGCTAAATGCTAGTGTGAATTCATCATTTCATTCACTGCCTCCACATTGTGCTGACTCTTATTTTGTGTTTTATTTCTTTGGGATTCATTGTGTGGACAGGCAGGTTTCCTCAGACATTTATTTATTAAAGCCATATCAGCACTATGTTGACAGCATTGCTATTTGCACACCTATTCAGATATGTCTTAAAATGGCGCTATTCTTGGGGCGACGTAGGAAGTTATCTGGTTAATAATACTTATTGTGCAAACTTTGTTGTCACCATTCTTGTGTTGGCTGTTATCGAGGGGAGAGCAGAGAGGATATATGCTGACTCTGATGTAGATAGTGCCATGAGTATTCCTATTGTGGCAGCTGCCGTGTGGTGCAGTCCCTGATAGGGTTTCGAATGCTGTCAATGCTGTGTCAGGTGCATTAGCACCTCAGAGACCCATGATGCTCCAGCTGCTATGTGCCTGTGTCTCCCCGGGCCCTGGCCGCCAGCCTGACACCCGACACAAAGTAATCACAGATCACAGCGTTTAATCACTGAAACAAGCACTCCAGAGGACCCCACTGTCAATATCCCACTCTCTCATTATCTGTTTGGATTGCACATCCACACTGTCAGATAAACAGAGTGGAAAATTAAGATTAAAAATATGGTAATTTCATTTCAGGCAGCAGGCTCCTCTCACTGGCCCATTATGCTATTGATTACCTCTGAATTCAATTTCTCTTTTCAATGTAAACTTTAATCTATTCGCAAGCCAACAATTCAACTCCCCGGGGGCTATTTGAGAGTAAGTAACCATTTAATATGACGCTGGCTGAAGATTCACTGGCTTTAATGAATTGTGTAAATCACTCAGCTTTTAAAGGGACTGATGTCCCGTGGTTCACGACCTAAATCTGGGCCTGGTTAAATACTGGCTTTCATACCAAGCTAAGTGTTTACTGACAGCCATCTCTGAATGTGTAATCACTCTGCTCTTGTCTTGTATGAAGACGAATTAAACAGCTCTTTACTAATTGAGCTGGTGATGACAGAATTACATTTTAATTGGGACTTAATGGTCAAATTGCAACACCAACATGTTAGAATAATAACTATACCACTTTACCACCATGAAACTGAATTTGAAAATTACTTGACTCAACAAGATAATCACTAGGTTGTTTTCCTTAACCGCTTGCCAATTTGTAGCATCGTGGTCAAGACCGGTTGTAACCACTGACCCGAAGCAAACACACCATTCAGACATCTGAATATAGGATGAGTAACAGCAGAAGGAAATGTTTAGTGAGTCAGTGTAATATGAGACAAGACAATGCTTTAAACACAAAATGAAGACAGTACTGAAACATTGAAGCAACACTTTTATTATACGTCATTTAAATTTCATTTGGTGATCATTTGCATCACTTTTTTATAACTAAACAACTACAAAATGCAAACTCAGTTAAATTTTATCAAAATTAGTGTTATAACACAACAATATAGAAAACAGAGAGTCTAAATAAATACATAGCATTAAACAGTCTACTGAATGTCACATTAATACTAAGGTAAAAAGTGATATATTTGTAAAGCAACAACAGCCCATTTATCAAAATAGTAAAGAGAGAAAGTTGATATCACTGTGGAGAGAGATTTTCTGAGGCGATAAACTTACAACTTTTGTCCCACGTTTCTTAGTGCTAGTCATTATCATTACCAGTACATGACATGTTATATTTAAACTTTACTGTTCCTTTGCTGACAAGAGCTGAGGTAGACATAAAACCACTATTGTCAAAGTGCTGGAGGACTACTCAGTTAAAACAGTGCAATTACAAAAAAAAATCAATAGTCTGATTAAGGCACAATAATTGCTGAAAACATTGGTGTCTCCTCTCAGGTTCTCCTTGTCTTTTCAAGCATTTTCCAAATAATAAAAAGACCTGCGAGACAATGTTTACCGTGAAAGAATAATCTAAGCCACCAGTAATTTATTGCACCAGGATTAACACATCCAATACCTGCACTCTTTTGCAGGATTGAAGCTACCCAAGAGGCCAGTACACACATACATAAACATAGCAGGGTGTAATCAATAAAAAGCCATGCAGTAATATGCTGTCAATAAAGGCACATCCTGCTTCAGATACTTTCCTCTTTTCTGTTCCATACCAAAGGACTATGCCAATCAAAATGCAGCATATACTACACTCGGCCTGGGAGTCTAAAGACATTTTTTAATATACAGTAAGGAATCTAAGAACATCTGGTAAAGGATTTGGTCAGTGATGGCAAGCGCGAGGGCCACAGCCGACTCTCCAAACTGTCAAAGAGAGGTCTCAAAGATGACACGGATGTCCTTGGCACAGCGTACGTCTGCCACTCGCTTTTTGTTCATGTAAACCTGGAAGCGTATCAGGGAAGCAGTGTCAAGAAATACAAGTACACATTCCAATCTAAGCTATGATCTGTTAAGGTGTGATTTATGACAGATCCTGTCAGAGCTGGGTGAAGGGATTTGTCACCCGCTGAAGCATGCAAAAGTGGCTTATTTAAACTTATAAACAACTGTGAAATTCAAGGGAAAAATGTATAATCACACATATATAATCACGGGAATGATTTGTTTTATTTGAGCTACCTGTGTGTTTGGTTAAAGTGTCTACAGAATGCTTGATTTCTTAATACAAAGAGGCTCTGACAGACCAATGATTTCAATAACAGAAAGTTGAGTGAAAAAGAGGCAAAACAAGTGAAAACAGGTTGGCCTCAGCATGAGATATACTGTCTACCCTGGGATTCTCTTTCAACATGGACAAAGGAGCTAGAGGTTGATATCAGATTATTGAATGTATTTAAACCTTGACTGACAACTATAGAAACTTGACACACAACATGCGGACCATCTCAGTATTTAATAAGTGGTGCTAGACAGTTATGGATGCTGCAGTAATCTGATCTAAGGAGAGCACCCTACAATAAAGAAAAGAAAACGTAAGGGCTTGAACAATGTCACTACCAATCCGCTAGTGTGCAGGGAAAGACGATACCAAATAATACCACAGTGTGCTGAGTCTTTGAAATCAGTATTTTACTCATTTCACTCCTCTGGCTGAGGAGATACAGTTCCACTGATAAATTTGTGCGAGGGACAGAGAGAAAATGAAATGATGCCTACTTTTTCTTATTTCACAAAGACCTGTTTGAAGTTGCAATATGGTATCTGTAGTCCCAGACAGATGCACATAAAATGGAATTGAACAATGAATAGCTGGCTCTTATCTGTTCAGTGTCTGAAGGGGAAATACATCACAAATGAATTTTACAGGGAAGAAATATGGACATTCTCTATTACAGTAATCCCCATAGAAAGTTTATCCCAAATCGCGATGAAGTTAAACCCAATACTTCCAAATAGATATAGTGCAAAGAAAGCTGCTTTTCTAGAATCATCTCCAAAATGATCTCAAAATTACATTATGAGAAAAAAGATTATACGTAGAGTTTATTCGATAAAATCAGAGGATGTAAATCTACAAAGGGACAATTTCTCTCTTGAAATTAATGTTATGGTGTTGCAATGCTCCAAGTAGGCACTTTAAATTAAAATGGTAATCAAGTGTCTTTGCATTGTCAGGGTTATACACATCCTCTCTTGCTTAACTGTATTATTTTGGAGGTGAGCAATGAAGTCTGGAGTTAAAGGGAGAGTCTGGGATTAGTGTGCCACGGCTGGACTCTATTTAGCGACAGCGCCGTCCTGGCACAAAGGTGGGTGTGGTTACCTGTTTGGCTGTGTGCAGCAGTGAGGCGGCCTCAGCTCTGCCTGTCTGTTGCACCATCTGGTAAAAGAGCCCATCCTGGTTCTGGAGCAGCACATATGGCTGGTCATACTCCTGGATCCTGCCGGCAGCCAGAACCTGCAATCACACACACAATGCTGGGTGTGTGAGTGTGCGCCACCACCTGTATACTTTACTTGGGGGAAAACTGACATTTCAGCTGTTTCACTACTTAGTGATGCATGCAGACAGTGCAGGATGAATGGGGAAACAGTAGTTCTCTGCACATAGGAACCATCCATTTTATCTGAGTCATGCAGCAGCAAACACAGGTGCCTGTTTCTGCTCGACAGGGCCACGGACAATGAGTGTAGCCTGTTAGTAGTGTGAAAGTCTAGTACGCTGACTCTGACAGACTGAAGATCAGTGATTTATCCATGTATTTATCCCGGCATTTCAGTGGCTCAGGGGTGGTCCTCAAGTCAAATCCAACAATCACACCTTGAAGACACTCTAGAAAATTACCATCATTTCTGTGTCATCACATGCCGTATAAACCACACAAAGAATAGTGCCAATACAAGCAGTTTGGAAAAGACTACAATTATATCACAGACAAATTTTAACAAGCTCGATCCCCTTACAGCGGTAATGAGCAGTTTGTTATCGCTAAAACCCAGTTTCAGGGAGTGTTTAGTATGAAAGGGAGACTTCTGCAGCTGCTGTCATAATCGACAGTTTAGGAGTAAGATACTAGGAGATGGAGTTTGAATCTTGGAAAACATTTTGCGTCTAAATGTGGCGCAGCTTAGGATTTGGACATGGCAATTCAGGTGGGCCCCAATTTAGTTCTCCCGGTGTGCGAAACAATCTGGGGGCATTTAACACAAGTGTAGGTGTGAAACAGTCCCTGCTGTGCGATATTTGGCTTTTCTCAGCAACCCCTCAGTGACCGAGCAGCCACCAGGTCGTAGCCTGTCCTCCATAGACGCTTAACAAATGCTGCCACAAATGGCACTAATTGGCACCTCTGCAGGCAGTAGCAGGAAAGGGCCAAAGATCAAGTGGCACAAGCACAGGCTCAATGAGAGGGAATGCTGTGAGGGAGAAATCAGCCCAGCTGTTGCAAAATAGGGCAAGTGAATTAAAAATCTGCCAAGATTGTGTAGCAGGCCCCAAAAACAGGAAGGGGTGTTTGAAATCTCTGAATCTCGGGTATGTTTGATGCACAGCAGTGTGAGTGAATACGAGGCGCGTGTTTTTGCAGGCTATTTCACATTTTACCACAAATTCTTTACACAACAGGAGCTCAATTTATTAGAGTTGATAAGAAAGAACAAAAAAGGGTTCCTGAAGTTTGTGAACAAAACATAAGTATCAATAAACCCTAACCCTAACCCTATCAAAAAACCCTTTTTTCTGTCTGTTATCATAAATCGTTCCCAATAACTGATTACAGAAGGATAGTGGTCTTAAAAAGTGACTGAAGTGCAGGACAATGGAAATTTACTGTGTTCTTACTTACCAGTATTCTGTCACAGTCAATGATAGTGTTGAGCCTGTGAGCGATGGTGAGGACTGTGCACTCTTGAAACTTGTCCCGGATAGTCTGCTGGATGAGGCTGTCAGTTCTAAAGGAGCAGGGAACACAACACCTCAGCACAAAAAAACTCTCTTCCTATACACCCTTGGGCAGGGATTTTACTTAACAGAGAACAATGGCTCATCAGCAGGCAGGTATGTGCAGTAGTAGGCATGGCAGAAAATAATATATATCTTATTTTCACTTGTAATATCTTCTGATTTTATTCCACATTATCTTTTGTCATGATAAGGCCAGAGATATACTTGCTTTTAACTACGCGTTCATGCAAGTATATGTGCGGCCTAATAGTTAAAATTTTGGTGTTTTGTTTTTGATTATTCATTGGCTGTTTACTACAGTGAGCTGAATTGGTGTGCTCTAGTTAATCACACAATTTAACTTAATCTTACATACTCTGTTTACTACCAAGCAATGTCCATTATGGTTGATAAGTCTTTAATTTCTTTGTCATGATGGTTTTAGTCATGTTCTATTTATGTATTTGCCCTGTAGTACCACTGCATATCTGTAGTGGGACTATCCTTATCACAAAAAATACCCACCGAGTAGCACTAGTTTGCGGTAAAGAATCTACATGTGGAAATGACTGTTCAAGCACTAATGAAAAATCAATTTAGTAGACACTTGAAGACTCAAGTGTCCCCTGACCTCGGGTCCACATTGGCTGTGGCCTCATCAATGATGAGGATGCGGTTTTTCCGGAGGATGGCCCTTGCCAGACACACCAGCTGCCTCTGGCCCACGCTGAAGTTAGAGCCTGACTCAGTCAGCACCGTCTCCAGCTTATTGGGCAGGTCCTCCACCACGGCCTTCATCTGCACCTGCAGAGAAGGAGAGCAGAGCCCCAACCCTTCATTACTCCTGCATAAAGGCTTCCTGTGGGGATGTCGTTAAAGAGCTATCCAAACACACCCATTAACCGCCTGGCACAATGCAGGGCCAGGTCCACTGATGACCTTGGCCAGTGCTCTCTTGTGGCCAGCCTCTAGCTTTAATCCAGGCCACCAAACCCATTCAGAGGCAGGACCAGGAGCTGAAGCCCTTCACTGTGGGGGGAGCCTTCATCCTGGTTGGCCTGACTGCCCAAACACATCTCCCCCAGCACTTTCAATGGTTCCCAGTTACAAGCCGCACATTGAGCTGGGCCCCATGGCCCTAATGGGATTTCCCCCCATGACTTGTGGCGAGCAGGGAGGCTGAATGGCAGCATTGTACAGGGGGACAGAGGGATCCCCCCCTGGGCCGGCGAGGGGGAATCATTCAGAGCCACGCTGGAGTACCTCTTGGAGTGCATTCCACAGGTCCTCATCTGTGTGCTGCCTGAAAGGGTCCAGATTCTTCCTCACGGTGCCCGTGAAGAGAACTGGGTCCTGTGGATAGATGGATATAGAAAGAGAAGGCCGTAGCCAGTTAAGATAATAACAAGGGGGAAGATGTATGAAAGGGTTAAGACAAGCTTTATGGAGCGCCGCTAGGCAATGTTTGAAGGGAAGATGTTCACAAAGGGCTTGCTCCACTCAGGAGCTCCATTCAATGCTCTGGCCAACTATCCTTCAATAAGTTGATCTTTTTACTTAGAAAATCGGAGTTGTGTGAGGTTGTCTGAATATACAATATGACACAAAAAAAGTGCCATCTAGTCACTGTTACCACACAAATAATTTCATACAGCAGCTGTATTAGAAATTATAATCTCAAAATGTCTGTCAAAAGTAACAGCTTTACTCTGTCAAACACAGAAAAATCTGTCAAGATGGGTTATCGCATCAGTTGACTACCCTCATGAAAGGAGGGCCTCAGAAGTCAGACAGCTAGAATGTCCAAGATATATATTTATAGTGAGCCACACACCTGTATCAAGGTTCAGCCACACAGCCATCTTTAAGAGGGTAAATAAAGCTCTTTATTACAGTGCAGAGAAACAAGCCCTCTAGTCCACAGGCACTCTTCAAACAACACGCCACTCTGTTTGTGGTAAACCTGATAAACAGGAGCAAGCCGGCATCTCCTCGTGTCAAGTGAGATATTTATTCATAAATCCTACTCCAATTTTGAAGTGATTTACTGAACACTTAGTACTGAGGACTCTACCAGGCTGTCATAAAGAGACCGCTTTGCCTCTGCTCTAGATAAGGGGTTCATATGGCATCATTTCCCCATTGTTTTATCAGTGAACAAATACAGCTGCGCTTTCCTTGGAAAAGTAACACTGAATTTATGACATCTGAGAGGTTCTAATGACCATTTGAAAAAAAGCTTTAATGAGATGTTTGTGATCTGCCACGGCAATAGAGGTGACTCAGAGCAGCAATTAACTGTCTATAACAAGAACTTATAGACTTTCATTGTATCTGCATCACAATCAAGGTAATGTGATAACTCCAGTTTACTCAAGATAGGAATCTAACCTCAAATCAAGATAGGAAATGTTCACCTGGAAACTGTCAGATTAGACCAGGAGCAAGAGTAAAATACACAATGGGTCTAAAAGTGCCTGTGTTAAGGTTACAGAACTACTAGTCTGAACGTGACTCACTATCCACACCTTCATCTCTGCTCTCTTAAAGGTCAGCTTCAGAGCCAGTGCTGTGACAGCAACACAGAAAAAAAAATCCATCCTGCGTCCATGTGTGTAAGCACGACTATTTATACAGTGTACAAACACAGAGCACACAGCCCTCAAATACAAAATCATGTCTCAACAAACCTTCATGTAAGTCAGAAGACTCAGGCCTAACTGCTCAATTTCATCCAGAAAAATAAAGCTTTTCAGGACTTCATCCCTGCTACCTGTGCCTTAGAAAATGTTCCACCTCTTTACTTCCAATGAGCTTTTCCTTCTGTCACCAAAATACCACCTTGTCATTAAGCCAGCTGAAGTCCCAATTCAAACTAGTTTTGTGACACACTTTAATTGAGGATTCAATGTTAGGTCGGAAAAACTGCTTTCAAGCACAGCTTTCCATAGACCGATTATGTGCTCCACCAATTCTAAGCCCTCTGTTTGCCACAGAATTCATTTTTTTCAGAAGTCATTCCTGAGAATTCAATAGAAACTGAAATGGATCCTTTTTTAATGCCATATGCTAATAAAAGCTTATCATAATCAAATCTGTGGGTGGCAAATAATGAAAACTCCTCACTGGCAATGTATAGTATACATATCACTCTCAAAATTCCACATGAAAAGGTAAGGCAACCAGCAATTTATATCAAGATTTTTTTCCATGTGAAAGGCTGACTGAATATCACTTTATCTCTGACGTCTAGCAGGAGAATAAAAAGGCTTTCAGATGAATTTGTGTAAATCCAAGAGGCTTTTCGCTGTATAAGTTTGTAAAACTAAGAGCATGCTACAGAGAAACTCTACTCTTCTGAATATGGGTAAGACTTCATATCATGGAAATGCCATCCAGTATATGATACACATGGGCGTGCAGTTAAAGTTCTGACTTGTAACCTGCCACTTTGTGCAAGTCTCACCCTCTAGGAGAGACAGAAAGAGTAAACAAAATCACATCAAACACACATCACATCCATCTCAAACTAGTTTGGACTAGGAAGTAAAACTTTATCTGAAGTAGTAGCAATGCCAGAAACCTATCAAATCCACAGAAAAGCATTAATGAAACTGTTTTTGGGCATCTTGGCTGCACCCTAGAAATGTTTGAGACTTGGGCAAAGTGACGGTGTACAAGGGGACTCTGGCTGTGAGGATGGGGGAGACTTCTTCTAAGCAGCTTTCCCATGTTTGGGGGGTAGAGGACTAATCCTCTGTCAGGGATGGGGAACTGCTCTCTTCACAGTACAGGCCGTGGGAGTCTTCTCCCCTCCCTCCACTCTGCTGACACTCACCCGCAGGCTGGCATTTTCTTAATGCCGTATCAGTTTCAACAAGCGGAAATAAAGTTAAACTGTCTCAAGGCATCCGTTTGTCTCACTTTCAGAAATCCCCCGAGAGACGACTGTAATTCTCCTCACTTGTTTTAGCTTTTTAAAAGCCAGGCGTATAAAAAAGGGCCAAAGCATGAAGGTGTGTGTTTCCAGTGTTTATCTGACATTTGCGCTATTTCTCAATCATGAGGAATCAAAGAACCTTTCAGAAGCTGTCAAAGCAAAAGTCCAGCAGTTTTAGAGGACAACAACTGCAACATTAAAAGCAGCATAATATTATACCGAAACTTTAATTGCTGTACTTAAGTTCTAATACATGATGAAATCCAATATTTTTCTATTTTTATTAGCTAATTCCATTCAAATTTACCCATTTGTTACTTTATGCAGTTTCAAGGGCCAAAACATAACAGTTGAGACTGAGGGCAGTTTAATAAGGGCACCTGTGGGATGATGGACATTCTCTGGCGCAGGGAGTGCAGACCAATCTCAGAAGTCAGAAAACCATCAATCATTATTCTTCCCTCTGGTTCTGCTAGCCGGAACAAGGCAGAGATCAGGGAGCTTTTACCAGCGCCAGTGCGCCCAACGATGCCAACCTACAGTGGAGAGATGAGAACTATTTTTATTTCTGAAACATTCCACAAATTTAAAAATCACAAAATAGTATCATGTCACTGCAGCCATTTTGACATGAAATAGTAGGGTAAATATTAATACTAATTAAGGTTTGTTCCCTTCAGGTCACACAGAGGCAGGGCTCTGCTATTGTGCATGTTGGCTCACTGAAAAGGCTCTGCTATATTAAATGGAACAGGACCTTAATTAGTATCATTGGTAACACCTGTGTTTACCCTACTATTTAATGTCAAATGGCTATGAAATAGGTCTATTAATCTTAATAGTGTTCACTGTGTCGCTGAGGGAACATGTCGGCTAAGTACAATGTAAGGAAAACATACTATTCTACAACAAGCAGGTATAACAAATCACTTTTTTGACAGCACTCACATAACTTTGGCATATAATGGAGAAAATACTCACATGGCATCAGGTGAACACATCTTGATGCCATGCTGTGTGACGAACTGTTTCATTTTGTGTTGGACCTTTTGCATGTTTATGATTCAAGGCAGCTATATTTGTGTGCCCTATTGTATAAAAGTGCTCATTTCATAATCCAACAGTGTCTGTAGGATGGAAATTTGTACTTACTCTTTATTACTCTAATTCTATGATAACAGGGTGAGTCATTTAACAAGGCTATATAAACATAAAACCTTCCAGAGTTGTTAAATATGTGCATATACATTTTTTGCCGTCTGAGAAGCCTTTAAATTCCCAGATCTGTTCATCAAACTGGACCTTGTTCCTCAGACTGGATTGAATTTCTTGTCCCGCTGGTACTTGAAGCAACACACCCAAACTAACCCCCACCAATGCAGCCCATTGCACTGTTTCACTACCATGCTAGCAGCTCTGTGAGGTTTTCCACAGGTACAGCAGTGCTTTGAAGAATGCTAATGTCAGCCTGCTAACATGCTCACAATAACAACAGGATGATTTTTTAACCACCTCACTGCAAATGCAAATTTGCAAATCCTGCAACGTATATACACCGCTGTGTTAAACACATAGACCCAAAGAGGACTGACACAGAATATGACCAGTCTAGATCAAACTGCAGAGCATACTCCGTAACTACCCAAATGCAAGCTGGAACCAAATGGAAATGGTGTCAACGATGGCACCACGGGGCAAACCATTGCTCGTTCCAATGAACTGGGCTGCTGGTGCCACACACTGCTGCCTGCCAACACATAGGCTTGTTATATGCCATTACATAGCCAATGGGCAACCTTTTTGTTTAGCCAGGGGTTTATGAACAATACGACTTGCATAACAAAGAATCGCTGTGTGTGCTTCACAACATGCCAACACACACAGAGGGTGCAACAATGCCATTTTCTCTCATTTAAGGTGGAGGGTAAAAAAGGACCAGCATCAGTGATCCAGGATCTAAATAAACTCTACATATTATTAGACAGAGAGGGTGGGGTTACTGAAATAACTCAAGGTAAAAGAAAACGGTAAAGGAATATTAATTGGCAACAAACTGAAAGAGAGCTGTTCAGTGGGCTGAAATGGTACTACCATTATAAGGGCCCCCGGGAAACACAGGCAATTTTCCCATGAGGGACATAGGAACGCATCTCTGGATGCCTTTACCTGGTCCTTGTAGGAAACATTTCAGAAGAGGAAACAATCTTTCCCTAAACCCCCTCATGACCTCATGTGAAGAGGAGATGACAGTCGAATATGACAGACCTCTCTTCTCTGCAGCAAAGAGTGCAAAAGAGTGTGAAGGCATGCATTGAAAAGGCTACACCACAGTGCCAAAAGATCCTAGACAAATCTGTGCCTCTCAGGAGCCAGACATAGGCATTGCACACACGGTGGCAGGGGTGAGAAAGTTTAGATGTTTATCATGGCCAAAGATTTTCACACTTTGAATGTTTTCAATGAGGAAGTAGGAGAAAGCATTGTTGCAACCACTGACTCACAGATGGAGCCGTTGAGCTACACAATAGGTCATCCCTTTTGGGCTGAGGTCACCTCGCTCTGTGCTACTCCAAAAAATATTACTTTTATTCTGTGGACTACATGTTTTCAGTCTTTTATGGTTTTTTTTTCTTCTGGCTGTAAAGCTCTTTGTATATTTGTTTTGAAAGGTGCTATTCTGCTTTGACAAGTCAAAAGGTCAGCCTTGAAAAGGATCTATTATGAGAGTTCACAATCTCACTATTTTTTTAAAGCACAAGTTCAGGGCATACTTAAAAGTCCTCATGCCTAAATATCAAAGTTGCTCCTTTTTGATGTAAGTTCAGGGCACACTTGCGACAAGTCTTTGTGCCTAAACAACAGAGTGGGTCCTTTTGTTGGCCCCATCCAAAACAATCTATCTGTGAAGTTCAATAATTACCATGTGTTTTCTTAGTTAAGTTATGGTCAAATCTAACCAATAGCACCTACCTGGTTAAGGTTATGGGAAAAGGAAAAACCAATAAATATTACTGACTACCTCAAGTCACACTACTTCCTGAATGTAAACAAAGGTCATTTTAAGCTATTTGAACAATTCACCAATAAGGGTTGTTTTTCTCAATATAACAGTTTCATAATGCATTTGAAACAGTGTTCAGCATGGATCAGTCCCATATTCCTTGGCTTTTCATCAATCTGTATAAAAAGAAGCGTATCACATGTTTTTTTTCCTATTTCAGATAACCAACACTTGAGAATGTCAAAGTTCATTTCAGAAATCATATTGTGCAGTTATAGTTTATCTATAGCATGTAATGTAAAAGCGGGAGCTGTGCATCATTGATCTTGATTTTCTAAGTCTTGGAGATAAGGAATATGCCCTTACAAAGCTATTTCTCTCTAAACAATGGAAGGTTAACTGCGGTGTTGTAGTGAGTTGTGTTTTTTTATATGTACAGTATACGACTAGTAAGGGCCAGAGTGAATAGATCTTGTACTGTAGGTGGTAGGTGCAGGTTTCCTTGTGAAAGGCTGTCAGGGGAACTGTCAGAATACACAAAGCCTTTCACCCCCATGGCATGTGGCAGAGATCCTTCCCATGGGCTGTCAGAGCCAGGGCCTCTACACTTATCAACCCATCCATTGTGAAATCAGCCGCCCTGGCCAACCATAGCCATGCAAAATACACCCCCTGCATTAAACACAATTTCAATCATCCTCAACCATCTCCCTCTGCTTCCCTCTCCCTCCCTTCCCTCGCCCCTCTCCCTCGGCCTCTCCTCTCTCTTATAGTGAATAAACAGTTGTCACCGTCAGGTAGCTCAAAATGCAAATTGGGAACAAATGGATCCACTTGAACAGTCTTAATTACATGATATGTATTCCATGAATCACAAATGGTATAGTCCCGAAGATTCAGCAGCACAATATGGTGTCCCTTTAATAATTGATTTGAAAATAATGCCACATAAAAAAGAATCACATCACACCTTCTACGCTAGCTGCATATCAACCTGGTGCACACCAGTAACCATGCACAGGTGGGAATAAAGACAAGAACCTTTTCTCTGGATGTGAAGACAAGTGTCAGGTTCTTTAGGACCAAAGGCTCACTGGCACTGTAAGAGAAGTTGACTCTGTCAAAGGTGATGGAGCCTGTCTTGGGCCAATCATGTGGAGGCTGTTTGTCCGTCTCCCAGGGTGCTTCACTCTCCAGCTCTGCATACTCAACCACTCTTTCCACTGATGTCATCTACAAAAAACAAGGCAAATTTTTTCATAGATCATGTAGAGGTTTAATATATTAATGTTGTGAAGACGGACATTATATTTATACATTTTGTTTATTTGATCACTTAAAGCACAACTGACCCTTCCTGGGACCAGCCCACTGTACTGTACTTAGATATGCATGTGCTAGGCTTGTCAATGTTGAAAAGACCACCAAATTTTTTAAAATGGTTAAAAGATAAAAGCATCATATATATTTATCACATCTTAAGTTAGCTAATGTTAACAAAATGCTAGTTAGCTAGTGTTCTGTTAACATTAGCTATAAGATGGATGGAACAATTATTTTTGATTCATTAGCTAGCGTTCTGCTCTGTAGCAAAACGGTAGCTTACTAGCGAGCTAGCTAAGGATTTATATAGATTACAAAATCGAAATAGCAGAGGCCAAGATATGCTGACTTTTAGTTTCTAGAATTTACATTTTAAATTTTTAAACCTGTTTTCACAGGTTATGTAGTACTCCCTGTGAGTAAAATTGACTTCATGTTTAAAATCTGTGGAGTGCCCCTTTAATCAGCCTACATTTCTCTTGGGGATCCAGTCCTGAAGCACTCTTTGGAATTGACTGAAATTGATTAAAATTTTAAGAGAATAAATTATGAATGGGTTTAATGATATCCAAACTGTAGTTAAATGTTCAAATGCAAATGTTCTCACCATGTTCTCGATCTCTGCACTCTGTCTGACGCCCCACTGGAACATGCCTGTAAGTGTCACAGCATACGATAGAGCCAAACCCACCGCACCTGGTTCCAGTCCTGGGATGTCAGGAAAAAAGTAAACATACAGTCAGGCATTCCTGAATTTATCATGATGGTTTCACTTAGAGTATCTCACATGTCAATTATGTGTCACTTGTTTTATCCAAAACCATACAGTACCATCCCTGAGGTAAAGACAGCCAAAAGCAGTAATGGTGACAAAAACTGAGCAAATTCCATCAAGGCGCACAGCAAACCAGCGAGAAGTGGTCAGGAATAAGAACCAGGCCTCTGTTAGCAAACACACAGATTAGACAATACATATAATCTTTAGCACATGAATATTACTAATAATAAACATTTTAAAAAATTATATTGTATAGCTTTGAAAGGGTATGATAAAAAGTCAGTATCTTTAACTGAAATATAAAAAACATTATATATATTTATATGTTCTTATTCCCACCTGAGTGAAGATCTTGATATTCATCAAACAATTGTTGAAACCTCTGCTGAACCTTGAAGGCACGGATGGTGCTCAGGCCTTGGAGAGAGGAAGAAAGGTGGGAGAATACGGGACTCCGAGCTAAAAGAAATAAGATACAATATCTATTAACATTTGAACAAACAGGCACCTGCAAACTCAGCTCTTCATTCAACACTTCAATGGTGTTTTACAATCCAAACGCATTTTCTTTTTCTATACTAAGGTCAGTTCTAAAAGGTTCTAACCAAGATTTTTAACCATGAACGTGGTCTCAGAACATATTTTCTCTCATGTATCATACTTTTGAAACTGACTCTTTATATGTTACAATGTACTGCATTTTTAAGTAAGTCAATATATTAACTTTCAGAAGGTGTAGACAAAGAAAATGTGACGTGGTAATCAGTAGTGGAATACTAATGTGTACTGCATCAACATTTAATACGCCCCTGATGCAAAACAGTTTTGATTTAGGGATAGGTTGCAATTGAGTGGCCCTTTGTTTCTTTTTGTTAGGCTTACAAAACCAAAGACAAAACCTAAATGTTTCCTCTGAGCTTTTTAATAGAACTTTTGTTCTTTAAGATGATGGAACCTGTTGGCCAATGTGCATTTGGGCTCTCAGCCCAGAATAAAATAGATGAACTAAAGCCTGCAATGGCCTAGTCATGCCCACTTGGCATTTTTCCCATTATATGTGATGTCATGAACTCCAGTCTCTAGAGGAAACTGCGTGTGGCCGAGCTATAGGCCACCGCCACCTTTAGCCTTTATGCTAATGACCATGGCTTTCTTCAATGGTCTATTAGCATTCCTGTGGTCTGCTTTTGTCTCTTACCACAAATGGACATGCCCACCCCACCACCCCAAAAAAATTACTGGTAGACTCTAGGCGCTTGATGTCCCTGGAGGTCTGCAGGAAGTAGCATCGCAGAAACAGGAAGACAGCAAGAAGGGGAACAACGGGAATAAGGATCCAGGGGATGATGATGGCAGCTACTGCAATCACTCCAATGACTTGGAGGAATACCTGAGACAGAAGGAAAAATGTGAGCACAATATTAACCAAATAGCAACAGACTCCAAAGCCCCACTGCTGCTGTGTGGGCTACCACTGGGGCAGTGAGCCCTATTTCTTAAGGCTGAACAAGAGAAACTCTTTCTGTTCTGTTTGTGTGAGACCATCATGGACATACAGTAAGGTAACAGCAGGTTGTGGGACTGAGGTTATGTGATTCACAGTGTGAAAGGAAAACGATCACAGCGCTAATTCTCACTTAGTAGCAGGTGAGAATTTACCACTTGGCCACTGCAGCTCATATCCCTGGCTCTCTTGGGCTTTCCCTTCAACACTTCTGGCCTGTAAGCCTCCCTGGCAGAACAGCCAGCCAACAGGCATGGCCACAGTGACTGGCAGAGGGCTCTGGGAACCACACTGTGGGTGTCTGATACATCACACTGAAACCACACAGCCCTCAACAACACAGTGACTCATCACCCGTGTTAATGGCTCTGTGACACATCTAGACCAGGATACCAGAGCTGCATAAACAGGATTGGAGGCAATGAGTCTGACGACACAAAAGCACCCACACCTGCACTTTGTTTAGAAACTGAAGTAAGAATCTGATAAAGTATCATTAATATTAAAGATAAAATGCTTTTACCATATCCCACCTGTGGTGGTTATTATCTATTCTGCACTTAAGTACATTTTTTAAGGTACTTTTGCTTAAATTAATCTAAATACTTCTTCCATGACAGGATAGACAATACTAATAAAAGACTGTAAATGCACAGCCATATCTGAAAATAATTTAATACTACTAATAATAATAATACCTTTTCTGGCCAATTTTTGAAATAATTATTTGCAGAAAATATTTCAAGAATTGTACTTAGCTAGTACAATTCTGAGGTAATTACATGAGTATTTCCATTGTATACTTTACTTTACTACTTTACACTTGCAATTCAGAGGTAAAGATTGTACTTTTTTTAATCCACTACATTTATTTGACAGTTCTGGATTTCTGCTAGTTACTTTTCAGACAAAGAATTTTTATTAAAAAACAATATGGACGAGTTTCTAAAATGTAATACATTGCTTAAGATTACAGCAGTGGTTCCCAATCTTTCTGGTTTGAGACCCTTTACAAAAAAGCAGTTTAATTTAAATGAACCACTGTACTACGATACCTAACATTATATAAAGTAATAATATTACTATATTAAAAATAATATTTTCAGGAGTACTTTTACTTTTGGTACTTTGAGTACATTTTTCTGATTATACGTTTGTACTTTTTCTTAAATAGGATTTTGAATGCAGCACTTGTAATGCAGTGTGTTTACTGTGTAACATTGATACTTTTACATAAGTAAATGATCAGAATATTTCTTCCACCACTGAATATGTGAGAGACCATTTCTTCTGAACTGAAAGGTATACTGTGTTACATATTTCATATTCGATTGATAGATGATAAAATTGAAACCTTACACCCTGAAATTAGACACATCCCAAGAGATGAATCCTAAGACGTGGAGATTAGGATCATACTGTTACCTTCAATGGTCTCAGACTAGCCCAGAGAGATGAAAATTTAATTTAGCACCTTAATTACGGATGTTATCTGCCACTTAAGCACACATTTAAGCATGATCACTTTCAGTGTAGTTTTATGATGAAAAGCTACTCAATTCCATTTGCAGTTCTGATAAGAGGGTATTACTAGTCTAACCATTGCTGTAGTGGAGCCCACACAATCAAACAGTGAGTGGAAGCTACTGAGCACAACTGATCCCAAGAATTTCACAGTACATAAGTTTCAATCTTAGCCTTGATGGAAGGCTACCAGACTGCAAAGTGAGATGGTGGCACATGAGCCATTACTGCATGTTATCCAGCGTTCCCTAGAGGGGATCAAATATTAACTGAACAAATGTCTTATCATATATACTGTTTCTCTTTCACTCTCCCGCTGCTGATTGGTGACACAGTGACACTGCTCATTCATGTTTGCTGATTGGCTCATTTAAATTCTAATTGGGCCCATTTCAGTCAGGGGCCACGAAGGTCCGAGACAGGCTTATCTGACAGTGGGGTCATCTGAGGGGACAGAGGAGGAAGAGGAAGCATTAGATAGAAGTCTTGCCTCCTCCTGCTCCCCAGGGCCCGCCGTCGCCAAGGCCGCGTTTGATCGTGTGATCCATTTGCGTGGTCTGGCGCTTATCATGTCAGCATCGGGAACACCGTGGCCCCCACCCACACTACACACAGATGACTCCGATAAGTGATCCTACAAGCATACACCTCACCCCCTCAGACCACATACATATCTCCTATGAAACCACACAGGAACAGAAAACTCCCAAAGCCACATCCCGCTGCACATAAAAGTGGATAAAAGGATGAAAGGTTTTGTATACAAACAGTTTAAATAAAGAATTACCACTAATTGCTCTTTAGCAAGAAAAGAAAGCTACCGCACGCATGTGATTCAGCCATTCAAGCAAACTGGGCGCACTGCTGTGTCCAAAGACCATTGAGATCTCTGCTGACCCTAATTGCTTTATTTTCTCAATGATTCTATCAGCTCTTTGATGTCCAAATAAATGTAGAAAATTGAAGTTAATTGCTATATTTGTGTTCGGCAATGATAGCGACTGTTGTTCCGCAGCAGAAAATAAACACTTGCCTTTAATTAAACATCCCTCCGGACACAAGGAATCAGTACGCCTTTTACAACCCCCCTTTTCATCCTCCCTTTATTTACTGACAGTGTGCAATATTTGCCACTGGGAAAAAAAGTGCAAACAAAACAGGAAATGAGGGGAAAGCATGGCAAAGAAAATTCCTCAAAAGAAGTCTTCTGTCATCGCTGGAATTTTTTTTTTCACTCCACACTTTTCCATGACAGAGCTGCACAATAAGTTGCAAGGGTCAGTGGTACTGAAACAAAACAGGGCTGTTCCACTTGGGCTCTGGAACAATAGAAGTGACCCAATCCATTCTACTCTGTCTTTGGGCTTTATTTTAGCATTAAATGCCCAGATGCTGTGGCCTTTCTTTAGGAGAAATGACTGTGGACACCTCCTTCACATTTTCCTTTTCTGGGCCATTTTCACTTCATAAAGCTGCAGTCAATGTGTTTTGTGTGTGGTGAGGAGGGTCTGACACATACTGTGGTGGTCTCAGTCGCTGTCTACATTGGTGGCTCAAGTAGTCCTAGGATTAGGCCTTTGTGTGCTGTGAAAAGGTAAAAGAAGTCACTTATTTGGGCTCAGTCAAGCTGCTGATTTCCAACCCCATTTTGGAAATAAGAGAAAGGCTTTGAAATGCGGTCTCTCACTCTCTCTCTTTCTCTACCATAAATCACTTCGTGCCCAGCAAATTCATTCATTCAGTCATTGCTCCTTTTCTTTATTCTGCTTCCTCTTGAAAACAACACACACACACAAAAAAAACATTTTCAAATGTATACAAAAAACAGCAATTCACAAATACAAGTCCCTCACAGAAAGCACAGAACTCATTATCTTCATCGCATTGACATGAGGTGCGATTCAAGATTAGATTGGGACTTTGTTATGTAAGTTCCCAGGCCTGTATGTCTGAGTCAGAGCAGCTGAGGTGCTGGACCGCAGCATCATGAAAGACCACACATACACACACTGGAAGCTTTTGCTGGCCAGTGCTCGCCATCAAATGACCGTGTGTGGTATTGCTGAGTGCCCAGTCAAGCACACCCATGAGCACATTCATTAACAATGCTGTTTTCTTGTGTTTTGGTTTATCTCTAATCTAATTTGACAAATAAGTGAATAAAACAAGCAAATCTTTAGTCTTCTCGCCTTTCTTTTTTTTCACCTTGTGTAGGAAGATAATGGCGCTGTCATAAAACAATGCTCAAAGGGGATTTATGGCACAGCCTATATATTTCCACACAGGACTGTCTCCAGTGTTTCTCAGGATAACCTGTGTAACGCCTGGAGCCAGTGCATTCTTCACTTCTTCTGTCACCAGTGTGGTAAAGAAGCAGAGAAAGCCGGTGAAATCCCATCCTACAGCACTCACAGTTACGTCAGCAGTTCTCATATCCCACAAAGCCACTGAAAAGGCCTGACACACAATGTGCCACAATATACAGACTCACACAACGATCCACCCGCCAGTGTTTTTAGACAATAGCCATATTTTGCTCTGTTTTTGTGTGCGTCTTCAGTGCTGCTTGCTGGGTTTGTGTCTGCACACTGTACACATGCGCTCGCTCCTTTTCTCACGCGCACGCAAACTATTTTCTCTCTCTCCAGATGACTTTAGGGTTTACTGCTGTAATTCATGAGCCACTGTTTATTATTAATGTTTATACGCCATTAACATTGGTGAGACCGGGCTAACCTCCCCTTCAATGAAAGTAACTGTCAGCTGGTGTCTTAGCATACACATGCTGACAAACTGAATTTGCGTGGATGGTTATAAATGTGTATGGACCCCACAGTGGTGTGACTTGGTCAAGAGCCTTCACACAAAATCCTCCCCTGAAAGACCCCTATACTCACCCCCTATTGTCTTGCCCTCCTTCTCTGCACCCTCTCTGAAAATAGAGGCAACCCAGGATTTAAAGGTCAAGTCTACACAAAAGCTGACAGTCCCCAAAGCCTGAGGTGTTTTTAATTGACATTTCTGTCATTGTCTCCTGACCATAAAGAGGGAAGAGAAAGAGCCTATTTCCCAATACACTAAATTACTACTAAATGAGACCTGTGAAAAAAATAGGGCTCTGGGGTGTAACCAGGTTCCCCCAGCTTGAGGGAATCCCCTTGTTAGGTGGGTATGGGGGCAGTGCTGAGGGGCTGTGAAGTGCTTACTCCACCATAATGGGGGAGGCTCTGGTGCAAATCCCCGCACAGAAGCGGCCTCTCCCCATAGAGAGAGATAAACCAGTTAGGGCATTGTTTATGAAGTTTCACTTTATTCCCGCCTGACAACCATTTAAACAATGACTATGGGGAAATGTCCCTCTGCGAATGAGCAACAATAGTCAGGATCAGCAGCTTTTCTGCACAGCTAATACTGTGATAAAAAGAGTGAAAATCTTCCTTCCTGAAAGCATTAAAGAGTGCTCCATGAAAGACACCTGCAAACAAGAGCAGAAAGCAGCACAAACAAAAGTGTTTTGTCCAAAGGATGCCACCTTTGTCAGCTATCACAATCACTTCCCACTTTCTGCTGCAGCAAAAGACCGGCAGAAACATGTGCACATGATATATCCAGTCTTGTTTTGACTGTTTATTCCGATGAAATGATTATTCACTGCAATTCAGAAACATGGTTAAAAGACTATTGTGTCTCGAATTTCAACACAGGTAATGACTAATATGGTGGAGTGGACAAGTCACTCATGGAGTACAGTGAGGTCATATGTGCAACAAAGTCTGTTTTCTGTCGTGACCTAGTCTACTTTCACTGTTTTCAGTTGGACCTATGGGCCTTCTACAAAGTTATTATTTTACTCCAGCCATTATTCACCTTATTATCAAAATGAGGGAAACTATAGCAGACAAAAACCTTTTGTGCGTATGATCTTTTGTGCTTTCAGCATTTAAGATGGCTTTTGTCTACTGTGAGATGGGTATCTGCCACAAACATCACTCAGGCATTGTGGAGGGGGGATTCGTTTTCAGTGCGCCTTTGTTCTATTCTTTGGCCCTAACCAAAGAGCCACGCCTGCTCCTCTACCTCGAATTGTGCACCGAACATTCCCTTCTTTGTGGCACTAGGTGCATGAGCTGGCTCATCTCCGCAGGCTTTCGTGGGAGATGGCTGTCACGGTGGCAGGGTGGCATTTGGTAACCTAACCTGGTTATGCACCAGGGTGGCCGTTGGCTACCAGGCCTATAAGACTGTAGAGTGTTGGTAGAATTGCGATAAGTGGGGCAAGTCCCGCTCTGGATCTGTTCCAACTGACCTGTCCCCCTTCCCCCTCTACCACGCTTCCAGCTCCACTCCTGAAAAACACATCGTACGCCTGCTGCTCACACTTCTTCTCTTTGCCACTCAACACATCCTCCTTGTCAACCCCCTCCCCACTGTTTTCCTCCACATCGGACCCATCATCCTGTGGCCTTTATTTCCTCTTTGGTACCTTTTTCTCTCCCAATCACTTGCTTAGTCTCCATACACATTCTCTGAAGATGCCGCTTCTGTTGTGTCACAGTGAGGGAGCCACGCCCTCAGCCTATGTGCACACTTTTATTAAATCTGTGCAGGCGCTGGGCTGCGCTGGCGGGTAATCCTACAGTAATTGTTTCCAGATTAGGGGACCCGGACCACAAAGCAGGTTTAGCCAGGCATGAAATGGCCTTCCCATGCTGCAGCGCCAGCGACCAAACCTGCCGAGGTGAGACTCACCTGGATAAAGTCCACAAACGTCCATGGGAGCAGAGAGTCCAGGTAACCGATGTCCTTCGAAAACCTGTTGAGGATTCTTCCTGGGAAACAACACAGATTAGATGCCATGAG
Organism: Morone saxatilis; assembly: GCF_004916995.1. NCBI lineage: Eukaryota > Metazoa > Chordata > Actinopteri > Moronidae > Morone > Morone saxatilis. The sequence continues at coordinate 14,860,921 of NW_023340095.1, read as the reverse complement.
ATTAGATGTATGTAAAATAGAATCACACGATTTATTTGTTATAAAGTGTATCATTAGTACAATCAGAATTAATATAGTAAAATTAGGTGTAATGAAATGTAATGAAATTTGCAGATCTAACTTTAAATTAGTTCAAAATAGTAGTTTGTTCGATATTCTTTATACATTAGCTACTCTGCACCCGTAAAGGCCAATATTTTGTTTGTTTCAATTTCCTTTAGTCTCACTAGACTATTGAGCAACTGTTACCAAAGTCCCCTCCAGTTTAATAGAAAAGAGCTTATACATTGAGTGTGATATCAGATGAAAAACACAGGCCTATCTAGATTAAACAATGAATCATTATTTGTCTAGCATTTCATAAAGACCGCCCTGCTCTTGGCTGAATACGTGAGGGAACCTTTTGTTTGGAAACAAAAGGGCAACAGAAGCTGCGTACCTGCCTTTATGTTCTGACTGGCAGTGTCAGTGACGTTAATTGAGTTGCCTCCAATCTGCTCAGGTGTTCATTATTTTGGCTGGTGCTCTGCAGGTGCTGTGGCAGCCCTTTATTGTGACTCTTTTAGTAACTTTGCTCCCCTATTCTGATCCCACAGCACATAAGATTACACTCCAGCTGCTTTCACACACTGTTTACTGCAGGGTCAGTGATAGCAAATCCCCACACTACATTACCTAAAGGCAGGCAAGACAGAAAGCCTTTCTCTATCTCTGTCCCTAAAGGAAGCCCTCAGACTCTCCGAGGCAGACAAAAAGGAACCAGAGCCGTGCCAGCATTGCCACTGCTAAAACTGGGCTCAAGTTAAAAGACAGGAACAAGCTGTGGATCTGTGTAGTCTATAGTGTATATTCCCTGTCAAAGCGCGTCCAAAATTGTGTCATAATGTTTCTTACTGTGCTTAAGCAACCCATTGTCTCTCACGGTGACACATCACTAAGCAAACAATAATATCTGTCTGAGGAGAATATAAATAAAGCAGCACTCACATATTTAGGGTACAACCCCTGATAAAGTGAAACTAACCGAACAAGCATGCAGATGAGTTTATCTAGCCTCACAGAATAGGCCATGAAACAGGGTGTGACTAGGTGCGGGACCGAGAGAGAGCAGCACGTTGGCAGAATGTGGCGGTATGGCACTCTAGAGGCGTGGCGGAGCCATGGCACCACTGACCTAAAAGTTGCCTCCCAGCCTCGCAGCCAGTCCTACGGAGGTGGGCCCTGTAATCACCTCTCTCCACGGCCGTAAGCAGCTTACAGCTTTATCCAAAATACCGCTCCTGCCTAAAAACATGCATGCAGACGAGGCCGGGCTCCCCATAACAGCCATTGCATAAACCCAGCCAGAGCATTATTCCCCGCAACAACCCAGCAATGCTCCAAATCAGCACTGATTCAAAGTCAAGTGGCGTAAGCATGTTGTACACTTGGAGGCAGACTAATCTTATTCACAGTGTGAGTGCCCCTTTAGCATACAGACATCCCGAGGGGAGGGTTCAAGCAAGGGGGTAAAGCTGCTACTATACTACTGTAGAATATTGCTGCTTTAGTCTGGGAATGGGGGGAGTACTTGTCAAACTGTGTTTGTGGAAGATCCAATAATATTTTATGTAATTTTACTGTCTAAGCCATAGATGACCTAAATCCATGCATATCTTACAAACAATGCCAATAAGAAAAGGATAGGTTTCTCCTGGTTACATCATACTATGGTTAGAGGGTGTTAGAGCAGGGAACATCAGTCAGCTATCAGCTGTTTGACAAGCGGCTCAGTTAACAGAGAGTTTCATAGGGGATGAAGTAAAAACCCTTCTCCATCCTGCGCAGACTATAGAGGGGATACATTACAGTGATGCAGTTACACAAAGACATTCACTGCATGGAAATGCCTATGAGGTAAGATCGGCATGGGACAATGGCTTCAATCACTATGGGTGGTTGTCAACAATATCACCTATTGTGTACAGAGGGGTATAGACGTTTCAGGATATCAGCAGCATTAGTATCAAACAATTTCTCATGGTTTAAGACTCCAGGGGTGATTTGCACCACTTTTTCAGGCTCAGGAAATATCAAGCCCTCCCAACTAAGGTGGCCCCTTAGGTGGAGATATTAGGTGAGCAGGGCCCCGAATCACACTTAAAGAAGTGGAACAGTGGGGTCCGGCTAGAGCAGGGCGTGTGGCAAATCGCTGTTCCCTGTAAACATCAAGATAAGGGGACGACTCAGAGCCGCTCCATGTGTGGGCCCCAGTGCAGTTGGAGGGGCCTTTCAGTGAGGCATGTGCGATAATGAAGGAATACCGGGGAGGGGGCTGCCAAGGCTGGAGGTGGCACAGCTCACCTGCACTTCCATGAAGGGCCTAGGGGCCTGGGGCAGCCTCCCACCGCTGGCGCCTTGCTGCCAATACTAATACATTCTAAATCCATTCTCTTCGCTCACACCGCCAGGCTCCTGCAATCTCCTCTCCTTCCCTTTCATGCAATTAAATAGTGGAAGTGGCGAGCGAGGGGGAGCCCTATCAGCCATACTGCACACACACACACGGCTCCATCTCCACATTCAATTTACACACCTCGATATCATCATCCTCTCTGCAGTACTTCCTCCACTTCGCTCTTAACACTCTTGCATCCCAGACCTGAAATACAGACATTAAAAACATTGCCTCTGTAGACACAATTAGAATCTCACATCACTCGCTACAGAAGATCTAATGTTCCCTGCGTCAACAGCAACTGAGTGACACCTAGCACTGAGATGGCCCACTATGCCGATGTGAAAGGGGGACGGTAGAAGTGTGTGTGTGTGTGTG
>NW_023340095.1:14848701-14858006 GCF_004916995.1 Morone saxatilis | reverse complement strand
GGGGGACGGTAGAAGTGTGTGTGTGTGTGTGTGTGTGTGTGTGTGTGTGTGTTGACTGAAACTCCACTCCTTGACTGTGCTGATGAGCTGAAGCCCTGGCCTGCAGTCTCTGAGGGGATTAGCCCACTCAATGACACTAAATTACAGGGATCAACATCAGCTCAACACATCCACCGCTGTCTGTGCTGCTTTAACTGGATCACATTTGGATGAACAGCTGTAATAAGAATATGAATATATTAATTTATATAAATAGGTATAATAGAGGAAATGGCAGTCTGTAGTGTTATCAGCGTCACCTAGATATATGAGAAGGTACCGAATAGTATTGTTACAAAATATAATGCTTTTAATCACCAAAAGGCCCAACATGGAAATCAACTACTTCCACACAGCACAAAAGATAACACGGAAAATAAGATTCAAATAGCGCAGAGGCATCCAGTGACTGATACAGAAGAGTTACAATGCCTGTCCATCAATCATAATTCACCTCTGCTATACTCTATTGTTATAAGCCACATTCACAGAATAACAAATAAGACCTTTGTGCAGCGACGCTTAAAATGGTAACCTTTAACTCTGTGGACAGCTATCAAACACTGGACCTGTTCAGCAGCAGCACACCTATCACTTACACATGTAAACAGTTGTCAAATCCTTAACAGCGCACAGTTACAAATTACTCACACTTATTGCTAGACAGTAGTGGATGTGGAAGCAGCTGAGATGGAAGTGGCAGCTATTGTGTAAAAGTAAAAATCTTTTAGACAGAAGCAGAACATTAAGAAAGAAAAAAAGAGGAGAGAAAAAAAAACAGCACAGCTGACAACAGCTGTCTTTGTCCTGGTCTTCTCTGTTAGCTTTAACTCAAGTGAATGAACCAGTTGACAAAATATAGAGCAGGAAAAAAATATATATTTATTATAATTTATATTGTATAGATGAAAAAAAAAAGGTCATGTCCATTCTTAATCTACTGTTGACTGGATAAAGGACAAAAGAAACTCACTGTCTAAGACAGTTGTCTATAAATCCAGTCAGACACACAGTGCTGTTTGCCAGCCTGGAGGCCAAGCTGTAATGACTGGACTGGTCATACAATGGTTACTGATAGCAGCACAACAGCAATCAGATAGCAGTGTCTGTTAAGCCTCTCCTTTGCTGCGCTATTAAACAGATTATTACATTATTCAGAGTGTTTGTCCTCCTCCCGTGCGTAGATTATCAAGCAAGGCACACCCAGATAAGCTGTCAGGTAGTCCAATACATAACACAACGGCAGCAGTAAAAACAAAAGCCAAAGATTAAGACCTGTGGTGTTTGCTCCAAACACAGCTTTGCAAAGGAAAGCTTTGTTGCTACACCCACTTTTAATGCCAGGAGAAACCACAAGCTCCTGAACACCCTCAAATCATATTTAGACTTGTGTTACCAGCTTATTATGACTCATTATACAGATACAAGTTCCCTTCTTGTTGAGAATTCCCACCCGAGCTGATTGTGTTGTACATGCATGTCACTATGAAGAGATTAGGCTGAGTAATTATCTGCTGACAGGTGAACAATGCTCCAGAAAAATTAAAGTTATCAAAGTGGGCCACTTGACAGTTGACTTTGGATTACTTCACCTAATTAAAAGAGTTCTTTAATTATAACCACAAAATCATAGAGGAACAATAACAAGAGGCGCAAAACATTTTGCAAAATTATTTCAACAAATCTTGACATACGCTCTCAGTTTCATTGGTTTCTATTTTAAAAAGTGGTGCGAAACGTGCATGAAAAAAAAAACAGCAGCCCTCCCTGAGTAAAGTCAGACGTATTTGGAGTGTTTGCTCACTTTTAAAATCATGTCCATCTGCCCACTCCATTGACCCAGCAGCTACAGCCTACAAAGCTAATGAAATAATCGAAGATTTCTGATACAGCGCACAAGACAAATACGTCTGTATTTATACAGCTCTACAGTCCAAACACAATACTGTCCAAGATCTAGTGCAAACAGTATTTATTCAATATGATTGTTTGCTTTTTGTTCAGGCTCACAATAAAAGTGATAGCACTCTCTTTACTTATTTTTAAATACATTATGGCTATATATTAAGTCATATCACAAGGTGTTTGAATTTGCCTCTTGGTTACACAGGTTTTACTTCCCAGCAGCGACTTTTAAGATGCCAGTTTATTCACAGTCAGATATTAAATCCCATAAATCCCACAAACAAAAAACATCTTAAACTTACAACTACAGTACAGTAGTAGATTGTTTATCTTATAGTTCATATTAGATCTTCTGATTAACAATTATCAGTTTTAATTATATTTATAAATACCATTACAATATTATTGTGATAATATCAAATATTTGAATAATTAAAATGATTTAAAAATCAAAATGAGAATTATAATACTTGACTACGTAAGTTATCATAATATAGAACTCCATGGCAATGAAACTATGGAGTTTAAGGGCAAGCATATGAATGTTTGTAAAGTCGATCAAAACATGACAAATTAAGTAACAGTCTGCTCTCTAGTGGTGAGATGTTAGAACAACAACTTCTACAGCAGGTCCCACTGCATGTCTTAAAAATCATCTATTAATTCCTGTATAACCATGCTACAAAAAAATTATCAGTTATCATTTATTTAAATTTACACTTGAAGAGGAGGAGGGACACTTACCAATTGGGTTGATGTCGAAAAAGTGTACCGGGGTCCGGAGGATGGCATTAAACATGCTGTTGTGCAGGGTTTGGGCCGAGCTCACCAGGACATTAAAGAAAAGCAGGCTGCGAAGGAAGCCAAACACTACTGAAGTAGCTGTTAAACCTGACAAAAGCACAGAAAAAAAAATCCATCAGCACACTACAATGCTATCCTTGTGCCCGTTCCAAGGTCAGCTATGCATTTAAGGGGGCATTATTAAGCATGCTGAATTACAACAAAAACAGATATATTCCACTTAAGTTTTTCCTTCAATCATTTTTTATTTTATTTTTTGTCTTGAATGCTGATCTATCACTGTGAATACAAAGCCTGAAAGAGTGAAGAGGCTGGGAGTCACAGGGAGACAATCAGAACAATCCAACAGCACAGAACTAGAAAGGCACTGCTATCTCCCTGTACAGCTGAGGCCCATGTACACATATACACTGGGCCTTGAAGGCCTTGGGCCACAGCCAAAGAACTGTGGATCTGTTCATTGAATGGCTGGCGTATTCAGAGCCTCAACAGTACACAAAAAAGCAATGTGCGCTCAGTGAGCTTCACCTGCGTAAACACCTAGGTACAGGTCAAGGTCCAGCTGCCGAGGGAAGCTGCCATTGAGGTGCTCTGTCACATTGATGTGCTTCTGTTCAGAGGCCCTGCGAATCAGCCACAAAAGAACCAAAAATCCACAAGGACAAATAAACACAACAAAGAAAGAAAGCGGCAACATGAAGACACTATACAAAACAGATTTCTCTTATCCCGAAGCACAAGGTCAGTTTCAACAAGTGATAGATAGTGCCAAAGAAAAATGTTTGGTTCAGTCGTCTTCTATTAAATCATCAACCATTTCCAGTCTGAGAAAATATGTCAGTTTGGCTAACAAAACCTGCTATTCTCATTTTTGCCCGCATGTTTTTCACAAGGTGTAAAATAAACAAAATCTCACCAGCAAGCGAGCCACCAGTCCTGTAGAACAAATGTAATCTAAACGGACACAAAAAACAAGCAAACACACAAAAATCATAACATTTATCAAAAACCTTTATTTTCACTACCATCATTAAATTTTATGAAATTTATATGAAATAAATTAGGTGCTCTATCTTTCTAAAATTGATAAAAAACACACACCAAATGAAGTGGAAGAATTTAACTCACATGTGCTAGGGCATTGAGTAAAATGAGGACCAGGAGGACCAGGAAGTTAGCGCCTGCCCTGAAATACTTCACATACATACGCAGGCCAACGTTTCCCTCTGAGCGGCTTTCCTCCTCTGTTGGTTGCACTACCTGCACATAGACACTAGAGTAAATGCCAGTCATCCAGCAACACTTCAGATCGGGCTGTAATGAGCAGCAGGGAAAAGGTGAGTACCTTCTGCCCTCTAGTGTATGGTAGAACGCATAACAAGCTTTTTCCTACAATGAGACCACTACACATGTTTGCTTAAAGCTTGATAAAAACCCACTTCTTACCAATTATAGTGAAGCTTACGTTTCACATATACCTACCACTGCAAGTGGCTCTGCTCCCTCAATCAAAGAGTACCGAGAGGAAGAGAGGGAGGACATAGAGGACATTGAGTTGTCAGAGAGCGTATGGGGAAAGCGGGAGACAGAGACGGGGGTCGTGCCGTGCCTCTCCCCTTCCTGGTCCTCCTCCTCCTTAAGCAGGGAGGTGAAGTCAATTCCAGAGCCCTGCAGCTCACTGTAGGTCCCACGTGCCACCATCTGACCCTGGAAAGGACAGAAAAAAGAGATGTAGAACTCAGAAGACAGAACAGTCAAGTCCCTGTAAGTGTCACAGTATTTAAGCAGAAGAACATGAACCCTTGCCAAAATTATTAATAAAAACAACATTTATCTTAGTAATGGTCTCTTCAGTTGTTTTGTCTATACATTTAACTTTTTAGCTCTTAAAGAAACACAATCTAGTGTCATGTTTATAGGTTTAATAACGAGTCACAATAGAAAGTAAATCACGCCTTTTCTAATGTTTTACCTGTGTGTGATTATTATTTTTTACTGATCAGAGCTGTGGTAAATGCTGCTAATCAATATTATGATTATATTTTATATCAACACTAAAATGACTATATGTAGTATGGAAAGAGTCACTCATAGTGACAAACCCACAGTAAGATCTTTTAGCTCATTCCTTTAATTCTGTGACCTGCACATAGTCTATTGTAGCCTATAGTTGAGGAGTAGTTCTCATCAAGCCTGTTTGTAAGAGCAGCAAACAGTACCTGCACCAAACAACAGACAGACACAGTTAGCAACTAGCAAGTGACTAATATATAGAAATATATAAGTATATAAATCCAGGAGTCAAAGAAGACTTGTTCTAATAATGAGCTGGCAATCTAAGTACTGTATGCAATTCCTTGTTAACATATTATTGTTAACATATATGCCATTTAACTGTCATCTTGTTCTTTAGTTCTTCTGCCACCTATTGGCCATAAATCAGATACTGAAGCCTCATCAATACTCAGGTAGGGACCTGCTCTGTCATGTTCATATTTCTTCTAGCCATGACACTGGGTCACCACTGGATTCTCAGCTGAGGTGAAAATGCAACACATAAGGTATGCTACGAGTTATAAACACAAACAAACATAGCAGTATACACACATGTGCACACACCTCCTTTAAGACAACAATTTGATCCGCAGCCTTCAGATACTGTAGTTGATGAGTAACCAGGATACGAGGCTTCTTCCTCAAAAGTCCACAAATGCACCTGAAGAAAACACATTTTTCTATTCAGAAACAAGAAATCTTTTTATCAACACAATAAATAACACCTGATTTATTGATGTGTACTTTCCACTGAAAACAATGATGTTTGCAACAAGACTTACTCTTCAAAGAGGTGCCGGCCCACCTCAGCGTCCACAGCACTGAGTGGGTCATCCAGCAGGTAGATATCTGCATCCTGATACACTGCTCTAAAAACACACACATATGGAGGTTATCTCTGTCACTGACACCAAGGGAAAAAGTGCATTGCTATAAAGTTATCCAGCACACCTTGCTAAGCTGACCCTTGCCTTCTGGCCTCCACTGAGGTTGGCCCCTCTGTCCCCGACCATCGCCAAGTCACCACCTGGCAACAGGTCCATGTCCTGAACGTGGTCCAAATGCAAACCTTAGCAGTCAATCACATTTACACTAGACTCTCTATGAGCTAGATGTGCTAAAACCTTTCTAATACCTAGACCACATACTACGGAAATGCAGCGGGGAGTGTGATAATCAAGAACATGACTAAAAGTGATTCTCACTTTCTTGAGGGCGCAGGCTCTCAGAACTCTATCATACTTCTGGGGGTTGAGCGCTTTGCCAAAAAGGATGTTGCTTCGAATCGTACCAGGTAAAATCCAGGGCTGCTGAGAAGTGTATGTCAGCTCTCCCTTGACCTTGATCACACCACTTTCCTGACTCAGTTCTCCCAAGATGGCACTGAGGAGCGAGGACTGACGTGCACAAAAACACAGCACAAGAGTTAAGATTTAAAGAACAATCTTGACATTTTGGGAAATATGCTAAAAATCACTTTTTTGGGCCAAGCAATTAGCTTAGCCTAGCATAAACAACTATTGTTCAAAAAGAAGCAAATAACTCCCAGTAAAACCGCAAATTGAAGTTTCTGTTTGGGTATTAATTCAAGAGACAACATACAACATGTTAAATAAGAAGCTTTAGAGATGCTGTTGGGTGTATTTCTCTACTTTGAAGAGAGCCAGGATAGCTAGCTGTTTCCCCGTTTCCAGTCTTTGTGCTGCAGTATGCTAAGCTAGTTGTCCATCCTTTCCACATATTATTTCCCAAAAGACAGACAGATTTCAGTTAACCAAATATTAATAAAGACTGTATTCTGCTGCCTGCACACAAGCTAACTATCTAGCAGTTAGTGGCTTTAACAAGAAATACTAGCACTATTATCATACAACAGAGTTTAAAGTTAAGATTAATTCATGGTAAAAATGAAGAAATGTTGTTATTTCTCACACATCAATGTCTCCATTTTGTCAGTAAAATCGAATGGCCCCAGTGACATTTGTTTTGGCATTAAACCGCTGATGTATACTCATACTGCTGGCGAGTCATACATTTGATTACATTACACTATTAACTATTTTGAGTTATTTAACATGTCTCAGGTTTTCTAATCATGTGCGTGCATGACTACAAACCTGAGACCAGAGAACAGACCTGACCTTTCCAGCTCCAACAGATCCAATTACTGCCAGAAGCTGCTCTGGCCTCACTGTGAAAGACACGTTGTGCAAAGTTGGAGCCTCTAGCATCTGCAAAAAAAGCAAATTAAGTGAAACACTGCCACGTAGTGACTATGCAGTAAATCTGTTACTATCTGTTACTCTTCTCACCTTATCCCAGTAGCATATTAAATCCTGAATCTTTACCATGCAGTCTTTCTTCTCTGCCACAGGAAGCCCCTGATGCAGAGGAGCAACTTCATCCAGCAGAAGAAAGGTCTTAGAAGAAGAAGCACATTCAGAGTTTCAGTTGCGATAGATAGTGATCAATACACACTCCTTATAAATGTAGCCTCTGTCTGTGGTGTATTTACTTTAATCCTTCTAATGCTGATGAGAGACTCAGAGACCTTCTCTATGGCAAAGGGAAAGAAGAGTGTGATGGTGAGTCTGACCGCCCCGTAGAGAGAAACGGCCATAAAGACTCTGCTAGCAGATAACTGGTTTCCTGTCAGCACGTAGACGCAGACGGTGACAAAGATGATTATCTTGCTGGCCACAAAGAAAGACGCCATGTTTAGGCCACGTAGGTAGGAGCTTTTCATGATCTTGGAGATTTCCATTCTGTACAATTACAAGACATGTTGTCAGTAAATGCTGTTTAACATACATTGGCATTCTGATTTTTGACAGAATATAGGAGCATTTGTTCATAATATGTTTGTTAATTAGGATATTACAAAACTTTGTAAATTATCTTAATGCATGATATGACATTTCTGAACTACTGTACTTTTGATGAAGAAAGAAGAAGAAAAAGATTTTTATTTTAGATCAAAGGAATTGATCTACCTTCTGACCTCATCCACCAATGCAGCGAAAGGTTTCTCCCACCCATACATCTTTATAACGCGGATCCCAGAGATGACTTCATTCATCGTTCGTATTCTGTCATCTGTTAAGGCTGCTGTTTCAGCCCTAAAGCAGCAAACACAAATTGCATTGCAAAGTATAGACATCTGTTAACTATATTTGATAGATCTGGTGAATTGACTACAAACCTCAGAGTAGAAAAAAAGCGTCCGAACATAGTCTGTATTGGCATCAAGATGAAAAACACAGCCATTCCCGCAAGGCATGATGGTCCAATCGCATACATCAACAATAATATCACAGTTGCTGCTTGTAGAGGACCAATCCACAAAAAGTGCAAATACAAGGTTACCTGTAAGAAAACAATGAAAAGGCCAGAATTACTGAGGTATTATTGAATAAGTAGACCACATACACAATATTAAAACATATTAAAAAAATGTATATGTATATATTTATATGGATAATTACCTCATCAAATTTGTTGACATCATTTGATAAGAGGTTTACAATTTGTCCCGTGGTAGTTTTGGCCAGTGCTTTGCTGTTGAGACAAAGAGCCTTTGCAGAACAAAGGTGTTAAATCAAGTCCCACAAACCACAGGAATATGACAGAGGATGACATTTATACACAGATGCTTCACATTGACTGACCTTCCTATAAATCATGTGACACATGGCCACACGGATCTTCATCCCTTCTCGCTGGACATGGTAGAAATAGAGATGATGAAGGACAGCCAGGCCAATGGTCGACAAGGAGATGCCTGCAGCATAGCTGTAGGCCTCGTAGACTGCAGCTGTGTTGGTGGGGTCGTAACTCTCAAAGTACTCAATTATCTTCCCAAGTAGCACTGGCTGAATGACTTTGATGACTTCCTGATAGACAATGGGATGTAAAACAAATATGTTCATGTGCTGCACTTGAACAAAACTTCATTCTTAAAGCAGCGTTATTCTCGGTAGACATTTAGTTTCACTGTGAGGCTGCACTGTACCTCTATAAAGATGTATATTCCAATGAGTGAGTATGATCTCCAATAGCACTGAACAAGAACTTTGCTAAGTTTGGGTTTGCGCAGCTCTTTTGCAGCCTGTTGAACCTCTCTGTTCCAGTACCTTTGAAAAGTGAAAAGAAAAACAATGGTTACCCAGTCAGTAATCTCTAAATAACTAATGATACTCACAATAAGGCACTGTTGCACTACTGAATGTCTTAAAAGAAATCACAAGGAACAATTCCATATATTTTAAGCAAAATAAACCAATATTATGATATCTTGCTTGTGGAGACAATAACTGACTAAGTACAGAGGTTTGAGGGTGTGGCTGTCTAAACGTACGTTTCTACACGATCATTTACTGAGTCACTGTTGTTAATTATTTGTAGCACTGCATCATAATAACAAAATAGTTACGAGACTCTAATTTTGACTTTCTTCTTGATTTTTTTTTTGTTTTAATGTATTTTTTTGGCCTTTTATTGCC
>NW_023340095.1:14845951-14848632 GCF_004916995.1 Morone saxatilis | reverse complement strand
AGGGGATGACACGCAACAAAGGGCGCCGAACTTTCTTCTTGACTTTTTGCTCCTTAAACTGAATGTTTAGTAGTTATGAATTATAAAGAAAGAACTTTGCTTTATTGCTCAGCTCTTCACTATCACAGTTTAATACAAACCTCACATTACTGTAGCTGCAGTATCTAACTGTTTGGGTCGTCATCCATCATTAGCCTTAGCTGTGAACTACTTTCACCATACTGTTCTATTTTGGGTATCGATTATGTCTCAGCTAGGTGGTACAGGGGCCCACTTCCTCCTGGGACAGAACCCTGGCATCAGACGAAGGAGCCGCTGACATTTTGACCAGCTGTAAACTGCTCCAGTATGTAATACCAATTATTATTCAGTGTGGCCAAAAGAAAGTATCTTCTGCCAGGAGCACAGATTCCTATAATGTCACTAAACTGGCCACCCTAGCTGTGCTTTCATATATCCTGTCTATGAACGTCATAAAGTGGGACTATGGTATATTTAACACAGTGAAAAAAACTTGCCTTTATGCCAAGCAAGATGACCGAGCTCTCATGTGGCAGCCCCTACTAGAGGTGGTGGGATTAGTGTGAGGGGAGGAGCCTGTTCTCATGCGAGTACTGTCTATATATAGGTGGGCTCACCTCCAAGTTCAAAGTCAACTCTGACACCAAACTCCGTCAAAGTGGTCTGTGCCCTATTCAGAATATGTCCAGGCTGAATGGTGGGGACATCCATGAGCCTCTGGTTGGCTGCTTACACACATGGACTGTCTCCCAGTGGAAATAGGGTGTAATTTCAATATGACTGCTGCTTATTAAGAGAATCAAGCTATGACTGTCTGCATATAGTAGTTTTGAGTACTATGCCTTTGCTTAAGTGGTGGATTGAGTGTTGGAGAATGCCCAAACCTACAATTTAATATTATCCTTCAAGAGGACTTTGATGGCATTGACTATAAACCTTGTGTGTTAGTGGACATCTGTGCTCGTCATGGACTGTTCATAACAATGTACTAGCATTAGAATGCGCACAAGTGTACATGGTACCAGACCACCTGATGATCAGGTTTGTTTCATCTGTCAAGAGGCCACATGTTCTGGACATTTAGCAAGAGAAACCAATGTGTCAGCCGATATCTATATGATGAGAAATTGGTTTAGTTTCCTATACCTCAGAAAATAGTAAATACATGGTTGACATATTTCAAATCTGCTATTATGTGACCATAAGGTGTCGTTCCTCTTAAAACCCCAAGAACTGGCAAAGATCGCTGGGAAGCCAATCGAGCTGAAGAGGGGCGTTCAACCCTGCTGTTCTGATATTTGAAAGGTTGTATCTGTGTAAAAGAGATTTCTTGAATCCTAGCCTTTTAGTTACTTTGGACTTTGGGAGAATCCCTGTAAACAAGCCTTCACCCATACATTATTCAGTGTCCATACTGTACCATTGTAGCTCCTCCCCAAGTCTTTCTGATGAATCCTCTGGGAGAACTTTATACATGTCATCTTCCTCCAACTTCCTCTTGTACCCGATTCTGAACAAAGGATTCAGCCAACTAGAGATAAAGCATATGAGAGTATGTTCACTAGCTGAAATAAACATTTGAAATGACGTCATAATGAAAACCTTGTTTTAGTAAGAAAATTCCCAACAATGGACACATAAGGTTTTCACCAGAAGACAGCATTGCATTGCTATTATATGGAAGCAGTCCACCTGTATGAGCTGCAACATTTAACCACCACTTGAGAACACTTGTTTTGTTGACACATCATTTAAATGAAAGGGTCAATTCTTTAGAAATAATCCTTTTATTTTTTTCTACTCTATCACACTTTTCAAAACTTATATATAATATATAATTTCTCTGTATAAATTTACTATTGTCGCATGTTGGCTATGTTGAGAAAAGTGCTATACAAACAAAGTTATTATTATAAAGTTATATTATAGTTCCATGCAAGTAAAAGTTTAAATATCTTCACATGTAATAGAGCACTGTTACAACTACTTCAACAGCCGGTACCCATGCTACCCTGGAATCACTCGATCTGTTGTGATTTAAGAAAAGCAATAAACTGATAATCAAAGAGCCTGAGCTCTCCTACATGTGGCAGCAGTGTGGTTTATGTTTACGCGTGGACGGATGCTCAGCAGCCACCTGCAATCACTTTCAGGGGACAGACTCAGTCTTGAGAGGCCACAAACAGAGAGAGCTCTCCATTCAATTAATGTCAAACACGGCTGTCACTGCGGGCCGGTTTTCTTACCAGAAGAAAATCTTGGAGAGAAGATTAGCTGAAGCCGACGGATTATCCTTCGCCTCCTTTTGCAGAACTTCCATGCCCCCAGACAGTGAAAGCAACCTGGAGACTTTCTCTGCGGGGCTATGTGTGGCGGAAGGATATCGACAAAGACTCAGAGGAGGAAACACTGAGAGAACAGCCGCTGTAAACTCCAATGTCTGTCAATATCACACCTACCGACATACAGCACAGGATTACTACAGGACGCACGGCCGGTATGGCTGTCAGGTGAGCGGGGCGCTGGGTAACCCCGCCCACCAACTCGGGATTGGCTGACAGAAGTCTCCATCACTTCCCAAACTTCTTCAGGCTTCACACATAGTAAAAAAGCGACACTGTCCAAATACTTCACAAGTAAAAGTATTATCATTAAAATGT
>NW_023340095.1:14832579-14845938 GCF_004916995.1 Morone saxatilis | reverse complement strand
GTGCTAATGCAGAATAGACCCTTATAGTGTTTTATATTATTCTAACATATTCAATTATATATTACAAGATATATCATTGGCTTTTTTTTGCTTGTACATTCACTAGAGAGCAGCATTTCAATTTTAGCTGGTCACAGTGGAGCTTATTTTAATGTAGCCTATTTATATGATTAACTTTATAAGTTATCATTCATTTGTTATTTAGCCTTTTTTAATAATAAGTAAAAGAAAAACATGTCAGTCTATATGTCAGTATCAACTTGTTTAAAGAATTTCCACGAAATAGTCTGTAAGTGTGAGAACCAAAAAGACAGAATAAGGTATTTTTTCACTTGTTTTCACAAACAAATAACACTTATAGGACTCAATTACATTAAGCAGAGTGGAAGTATAAAGTAGCAGAAAATGGACACACTTCAGACTGCTGTGGAGTAAACTGTCACTATTTACTATCACTTGAACATTAATTATTGCTCTAAATTTTAGCTGAAAACCTTACTGATCTGATACTGTATACTGTATATATTTCAAACAGTACATTTAATCTACAGAAGAATGAACCTGTTTAAACAAAGGTAACCCATACAAGGTGTTTATTTACCTCCTGCTTTGTTGTATGGACAAGTTGATTTTACATTACGTGCTGTGTACTTATATTTGCTTCAATAACTTTTTGTGGGGGAAAAAATTATGTTGTTTCTTTTGAAATGCAACCAAGCTGCTAGCAGAGTTATCCAGATTTCACCACTGAGTCCTGCATTGTGTGCTGTAAGACTTTTTCCACTTGTGAAACAGGGAAAGTAACCATATTCTGTATTTTATACTATGGACTATTTACTTTATACTATTATACTTGTCTTGATCATTATTACTGCCCCATATGGATTTGATTGTCTGGCTCTATTGAATTTCAGTGCCAGTAAAGGACTTCCTCAGGGTCTCACCCAGTTAGTTACATGTCACCTGTCATATGGAAACATGTTAATGTTCAACAGATTTCAAGTCACAGAGGAAAATTCATTACGTATCTCATTATTTCTCAATGACAGAATAAAGTGACACCTACACTTTACTACTACTACTCTGTGTGGCTTGCCTTATATCATATATTTCAAATAAAGTAAAACCTAAAATAATTTTTATTTGTAAATGATGAAAATGACACACACTACAGCTGATTTAGTTCTGATGCCACCATCTCTTTGCTTCATCCTCTCTAAATGTACCATATTGTTCTTCTTCTGTTTAAATGAAAACTGTCTCTCTTCACACTCTCCTGGACGAGAACAGTGAACATGAAAAACAACAAACATGTTCACATACGAGCTGGCAATCATTAGTCATTCAGTTGCCAAATATTGGGTGCAAAAATAGATGAACCAGTAACTGGACTTTGTCACAATGCTTCTTGTTTTAGGATTACTGATTACTCCTTTATTTTTTTTATGTTAATATGATACCTTATTTTTAGACCAAAACGTGGATCATTTCAAATACTGCTTGCTAAAATATAATGACTAACTGCCAGCTCATGCTTCCTTTACTATTTCACTTTGAGGCACCTGTGTCCGTCCCTCGCCACTATATGCAGGAAAGATGTCCCATCTGTAAATCATCTCAATGAAACACATGTCCACAGTGTAATTTGCCTGCCTGGAGCGATTTTTATTTCTTCTCATTCAATCTGCTAAAAGACTTTATACATATCTTAAAGCTCCAAATGTCAGGCTTGCAGATTGTGGCTTTTCTCAGTGGCCTGGCCGGGCTGGGCGCCATTATTGGTGCCACGGTGTCCAATGAATGGAGGGCCACTAGCCGAGCATCCTCAGTCATCACAGCGACCTGGGTGCTCCAGGGTCTGTGGAACAACTGTGCTGGAAATGCCATAGGAGCTCTGCACTGCAGACCACATCATACTATCCTGAAGCTGGAAGGTAAGCTAAAGGGGTCCAAGTTTCACAGCGAGCATACGGTGCCTGTATGTTCTCACATGACAAATTTTTTTCTGTTTACAATTTGTATGGTCAAATGCTGAGTAAAATAACATTGGAAACACATTTAGTATGTGAACAACCATATAATATGCAACTTATTGCAAGGTATTATATGTATACCGTGGAGGGGCTTTATGAAATGTTCCTAATGTGTAACCTAAATATTCTTCACCACAGAAGTAAATGTATCACCTTAGTTTCAAAAGCATGTATATGTGATGTACTGAGAACCATGAAGCTGCTGCCAAAATCCTTTTAAGAACTTGCAATTCAGTGCATATTTTGTGTATTATAATTTCAGGTGTAGCAGATATTGAAAAATTCTTTGTGGCTAACAAGTGGGCACTTTTGTGCAATGTATTTAATACATAAAGTAGTCTTTGAAAATGTTGAAGGTTACAGGGAAGTTATGAAATAAGTCCTTTTTAAGTGACATTATTTTCAAATAATTTTTTATCATTAAGTATTTCTCGAAGAAGATTTAGTCTCACAGAATTTGGTCACTTTTTCAGTAAAAGAATTATATCATCTATGTTTTAAAAATTACTCATCTTGTGGAGTCTTTGTGTCCCTTTTTACACTTTAAGTTATACAGTTTCCATAATGAAATGTTTCTAATTATCTTTTACTACGACCATGGCTGATATGCACTGCTTGCACTGCTATTGGAGTTGGCTTTCATTGTAATGTGTATAGGTGACAATAAGGATTTATCTATTCTATTTAATCATCAGAATAACTGTTTCAAATATTGTTTTAGATTTATAACAAAATATAATTTAACGCTGAAAGAATAAGTAAAGAATAATTTCTGTTCCAGATTATGGATCACGTGTTAACTATGGCAAATGTGTAATCCTTTGTTGGAAATGTCCAACTGAAAGTGTCTGAGTCACAGAAGCTTCTAAAGAGGCCAAATAGGGGGGATGTATACAACACATTTTGCAGGCAGTAATGAGCCAGTAACTTAATATTTGTTGTCTTATTATCTATAATTAGATATTACTTGATATGCGCAACATTTTTCCAGTCTTACTATTTGTATCCATGTGTTGACTAGTTTTAATTATTAGTCATTTTGTCATTATGTGGCTAGTTGTCTAGAATTAGATTTTGTCTGTTCTATTCTGGTCATTTTTTCCATTTGCTACATATATTTCAAATCACCACAGTGCTTAAAACACAATGTGAAGATATCTCTATAAACTTAGCCAATTCAGAAACATTTGGTAATATGTTGTATTGTGAAAAAGAACAATGTGCATTCTCAGCTCCATCTAATGGTGGCAGCAGTGTGATGACAGAAAGATTATTTACAGTGTGCACATCCACCAGATGGGGCTCTGATTCACATGATGAAAGCTTGATGATTTTCTCGTTTGGCTGTGATTTCCCTCTTGTTTGCTTTTATCTGTTACATCCCAAATCTATTTTTATATAATCTTTTCAAAATTAATAAACACAATTCTCTGCTATGTAGCAGAAAGTTTGTTTCCTGTGCTTGCCGAGAGTGAGTGACACGCTGTTAATAAGTTATGTAATTCCTGCTATTTTAGGTGTATGAGGAACTTCAAGCACTCTTGTTGTGTAATAATCATTATGGAGGTGTAAGGTGACTTCTTCTTTGTGTTTTCTTCACAAATAAATCCATAGATGTGATTTAAACTGAGACGTATATAGAGAGTATAAATAATAACGTGACCACTTATAAAATAAATGCCATTTTTATTGAAATTTTTTTTTTGTTGAGGCTGTTGGAAAGGTGCTGGTTCACCTCTCACATGTTCAACGTTGGACGCTGTAGTTTGTGTTGTGGACTGACAAAATAACACCTTGCAAATCACCACTGGCTCGCACTGCGGCCATACAGCTATGAAATATGTGATGATTCATTGTTAGTTCAACCTGCCACAGAGTAGGAATGGTTAGACCACTGACAACAAGTTGATACTTTAATACTTTAACCTTCACCTCAGGATGAATAATATGTGTTTGCCAGTAAAACTTTTACAAAATTACACTATTATCAAAGTCATTTTCTAGTTTTGTACCATTACTTTTACTTATTATTCAAATCAGTTGAGACATCCTGTACATCATAGTGTATTTACACCCACTCAAACACAGAGTAACCCATTTATTGTACAGCCTACAGTTGCTTTCATTTTAAACGTCACTACTGAGGTCATCGCACTTTCTACATCTTGAACTTTCAGTCCCCATCATTTGAGTCACAGTGACGTGTACAGGGTGAGGAGGGTGGAAGACGCTATAATAGACCATTGGCCACTTGTCAGTGTTAAGGGCCAAACTCCTCCCTACAGAATATAACAGTCCACAACACATTAACTATCAATCACATCCTATCCACTGAACTTCTTTGTGCAGAGCCTGGTTACATCTTCAACAAGCCTAACTAGCCAGGAAACCATACATCAGTTTTAGGTCCCAGCAGCTTAATTGGCATCACACAGCAGTGTGGAGGAGTCTTTTCTACAGTAAGGGCAGCATGTTTCAGGAGATTTTGGGCTTTATTTTAAGCACTTCAGGGTGGGTGCTGGTGTCATCCACTTTGCCAACGGACTACTGGAAGGTGTCTTCACTTGATGGAACAGTCATCACCACAGCTACCTACTGGTCCAATCTGTGGAAGACCTGCGTCACTGATTCAACTGGAGTTTCCAACTGCAAAGACTTTCCCTCGATGCTGGCACTGGATGGTCAGCTCTCTTTACCTTTTTTATTGGATGACTGGGTTTAATGCCTTTAACTGTGCCCGTTTCGTGGCCCCTTTTGATAGTTTTGTTCATTAATGTCAAATTTATTTTCTGTTTTCTTTTTATCTTTCAGTTAAAGAGCACACGTTAATGCCTGAAAGGGTTGTTGTAATTGTTCTTTTAATTTTCTGTTCTGTTTAGACTAGTGCTGATTTATCTTCAGTTTCCAAGTGCTTTATTTGTTCGACTTTAACTTCTTTTTCTTTTTATATTTTGCTGGAAAATTCAAGTTGAAGCTCATTGCTACTCAGGACTGATAGATGTCCTAAGGCCTAATGCAAGTCTTCAAGGAACAACTCACTTACAACCAAATATGTCAATGTTTAGCCTTAGTTCTCAGAGCTTGAAAGCTATAAAGGAGATTTACTGGTAACCTCAGGCGGTTTCTCCCACGGCTGACTAGTTTCAGGGGTTAACTTCAAAGGTAATATTTGCTTTAAAATCACACCTGAATGGCAAGTTTCATGCCAAGACGGTCACCATACTAACACAAAGTGCCTGAAAACAATTAGGGTTACTTTTGACAAATTGTATTTCTTGCTCTATGTGTAAATTGGTCACAAGGTCAGAAATGTCAAACTGACCTTGCGGTGTGCAGATGTGAGAGTACAGGGAATTCAAAACCACAAAAAGAAAAACATAACACCCTTTTGATTGCATATAAGTTGACCCCTGTTTAATGTTTTCAGGCTACATCCAAGCATGCAGAGGATTGATGATCACAGCCATCTGTCTGGGGTTTTTTGGCTCTATATTTGCCCTTGTTGGAATGAAATGCACCAAAATTGGAGGAACTGACAAAAACAAAGCTAGGATTGTCTGCTTTGCTGGTGTAAATTTCATTCTTAGTGGTAAGTATAGTTACATTGTGTTTGTAATATCTGTGTAATGATCTGTGTGATCTAATTAGATTCTCTTTATCTTCTTCTTCTCAGGCCTGTGCTCACTCTCAGCGTGCTCCCTGTACGCACACCGGATAACATCAGAGTTCTTTGATCCAATGTTTGTGGCACAGAAGTAAGAATGATGTGATTGTATAGCCCAGAGTATTTTACCATTAAATGATTAAGTTACCATTAAGTGTTGGTCTTTGTCTGTAGGTATGAACTCGGAGCTGCTCTCTTTATCGGCTGGGCAGGTTCAATCCTCTGTATCCTCGGAGGCAGCACGCTCTGCTTCTCCATCGCAGGTTCTTTTACCAAAAGGTTTGTATGAGTAACACATACTATGTTTACATTGTACAGAAGATAAATGTCATAAATAAATAACCTGCTGTATAATCAGTTTTGTTAAGTCACATAGTAGGTGTTTGATTTGTGAAGATGAATCTGTGTTCTGTCTCTTTACAGCCACAGTGAGGCAAACTATATTTACAGAGGTGCCGCCTCACATTCTCATATCTCCTTCAACCCAAGAGGGCAGGCAAAGTCTGTAAACCATGGGCCGCCTCCAGACTACAGCAACTCATCCAGGATTCAGCACTTTGATAAGAATGCGTATGTGTGAGGGATGTGAATATGAAACACTTTTAGTCAAAGCCACTGAAAGATATACTGTATTCTAAGTCTAAACGATACAGAACACTTTGTGAACATTTGCAGATATTGAGTTGTGGCTCACCAGGAATTAGGTTCAAAATATTAACATGTTTCTTCCAAGGGTACGAATTTAAAATTATAGCATACAGTTTACTCTCTGATCTTGGGAAATGTATATTTTATATATTTGACTGTGCATTGAATGTTAACATTATGTATGTATTATAATTAAACAGCCAAATCAAAAACATTGGTTCAAAATGGACCTTTCTGAGCAAATTCTCTATGTATATTTTTTTTAGATGTGTAATATTTTGTAAGACATTTCCTTTGTTGGTTGTATATTTAACTGCAAGTAACATGCACATGTTGTTAATCTGTAATGACAATATTTAAAACTGTGTTAAACACAGATTCTCCTATTTCCATGACATAACCATTAACTTTGATTTTGTAATAAGCAAACTGGAAAACGGTCTAAAAAGGGGGTTCTTTCTCTTTATTGTCCCTGTAAGAAGTGAAATGTGAATCTCCATTTTTAAACAGTATGAGTAAAAATAAAACAGATACAAATAAATAGAATTGAGTTTCAGCTGACTATTTTGTGTTTTGCTTGTTTTGTTAGCAGATTATGTCATATCTGCTCCTCAGTGATCTTAGCAGGTCTGAAGAGGGCAGCAGATTTGCAGTTTGCGTTATGTTCCTTCAAGAAGATCAGTGAGAATCACCCGTTTAAACTAATTACATATAGTGACACAAAGAATCAAATATTTTAATGTGCTTGTGGGCTTTTTTTCCCACTTTAAATACATATTAAATGTATTGTTGCTGCATACTAGTGTATGCAAAAGGGATGTAAACCTGAAAAGGTAGCTATAGCAGTGCATGGTGTGAATTATCTCAAGGGGGTGGCACACTCCAGAAAGTTTACAGTAAACATCTCACACAATTGTACATAGACCCTCATCAACACTAATGGCACACGGCACAGACACATTGCCACTGACTGGACGTTTAGTGTGTTTTGTGCCTTTACCCAACTGAGCGGAGGATAACTAGTTTTATTTAGTGATTTCAAAAATGAGGAAACGTCTGATCCAGATATTTGGCTTCTTGATATCATCGCTAGGATGGTTGTTTGTGCTGTGTAC
This sequence comes from Morone saxatilis, assembly GCF_004916995.1. NCBI lineage: Eukaryota > Metazoa > Chordata > Actinopteri > Moronidae > Morone > Morone saxatilis. The sequence continues at coordinate 14,838,478 of NW_023340095.1, read as the reverse complement.
CATGGCCATGGACTATTGGAGGATCACCCAATTAGGAGGACAAGGAGGCTCCTTTATCATCAAAGTGGCCTGGTACTGGTCCAACCTGTGGAAGGATTGTTTCACCGATTCCACTGCTGTCACCAACTGTAGAGACTTCCCTGTGCTCTGGAGTGTCACCCGTAAGTGCCTCACCTGTTGCCTATATGCCTTCAGCAATGTTATATCTAAGTTAGTCTTTCACTCTGGATGAATAGAAAAAATGTGCAGGCCTTTGATTCAACAGGAAGAGCACAGCTCAGTTATGGATAAGTGTTTAGTGTGACATTGAAATTACACCACTGCCAAGGGAGACTATGTGACTTTTGTAAGATAAAAATAACGTATCCTTTGTTTTAGAAATGAAAAGTTGGAATTCATAAGGAATGACATAAGCCCTTTATTTCAACACATTCAAGGGTTTTGCAGTCTTACTTGGACTGATATGACCAGTAGTTTTTGGCTGCTAACGTTAGTTAACTTAAAGCAGATATTGCTATCTAAATAATAATATTAATAATAACTGGGTCAGTTAGCTGACTTTTTAATTCTTTTTTGTGTTACTGTGATCCTACCTTTTAGCATATATCATTATCCCATTCCCTTTCCTTGCTTTTGAGAAAAAGTCACATGGACTGAGGGTGAAAACAATAGAAGGAACATTTTATAATGTTAAACCGTACTCCATAAACTCAATCTAATGGCTTATGGTTACTGTTCATGTGATGGTTTTCCACTTTTTGTTACAGCTTTGTCAGACTGATGTTTAACTAAGATGGTGGTCATTTTTGAAGCTGTATTTTATATTTTTGTGTTGGATAGAATTAGATTAGACTAATTACCACTAATATTTTGTCACCTATACTTTACCATTCAGCTGAATCAAACCCTTGCTGAAGAGGTCTCAGCAAAACTGAGAAAACTATTAGAAGAACTGCAAAGATAGTGTCTATTCTTTGTAAGAGCTTTGGATATCCTTCAAAGAGATTTGATGTCGTACTCACATTAGCTTCTTTTCTGTCTGAGAAAAATATTAATGTTAAATACTTTCTTTTTTATTCTTGCCTGAACTCTTTCTCTCTGTCTCTCACAGCTTACATCCAGGGAGTACGAGGATTACTAATGTGCGGTTTAACTCTGGGATTCTTTGGTGTAGTGCTTTGCTTTGTTGGGATGGATTGCACTTATATCGGTGGAGCAGATAAAACCAAGGACAAAGTGCTTCTTGCCGGAGCAGTGTTTCATTTTGCTGGAGGTGAGTGCGGAACATGAATGTGTTTGTCTCTGTAAATGACAGAAATGTTTTGCCCTCATTATTTCTTGGTATCAACGAAACCTCTGCACACAGGTGTGTCAGATATTTCTGGCTACTGCTTATACATCAACAGGGTTGCCAGAACAACCTTTGCTGCCAGCGTGGGGCCAGGAGTCTTACGGTACATTTTGTCACACAGATCTACTTCACACCATAATGTTTTAATGATCTGCTATATTCGAAAGAATAATTACACAAATTCTGATGTATTTACAATGTATCATGACTTCTTACTTTTTCACTAATTTCAGGTATGACCTCGGACCTCCCTTATTTCTAGGATTGGTGGGATGTTTTTTAATCCTTTTAGGTGCTGTGATTTATGCTGTGACAGTCTACCGAGTAATGTGCCCTGAAAGGTATTCAGATTCATCCATCTTCACCATTTTCCTTTTACTAATAGTTCATACCACATTGTTAATTTTGGCAACATTTTGGTCTTACAGTAAAGTGGCGTATGTCAATGGTGGAGGCACATACATGACCCCTCGCTCCAGAGGAAAAACCCTTTACACCGGATACTACAGACCCTCCAGGCTGCACGGATCTTATATTGGATCAGGACGATCTGGCAGCTCCAAGATCTCAAAGCTCTCTCAGACAACACAAACAAGAAAGTCTGATAGAGATGCATTTGTGTAGCAGCTCAGAGCTCAAACACCACGAGACATAGGTCCAAATCTGTGTAACTAACAATCAGCATGTATCTCATACTGTAGATAGGATGAAAGTCAGTTCCTCAGTTTCCTCGTCTGTGCATCATATGTACAATTGTAAATTTAGGTTGTTATACTCTGTATAGAATACACTGTCTTTTGTTTACTCATAATTTTTTTATTTGGTTGTGATTTAACCAAAACATGTATTACAATTAATAACGCCACTGGAACATCTATGAATAATAAAAAAAACTTTGTACCAATTATGAGTTTTATGTCTCTCCATTTATTGCCCTCAATAAACATATTGTATTCCTTGATGATATTATTCATGGCAGTCCTTGTCATTTTGCAACAGTACATCCTTTTGCACCAATGTAAGTGTGCTTGCAATTATCTTTTTAATGCCTACCCCCCCCCCCCCCCACACCAAGATCATGGGATAATTATGGACAATGAGACAATTGTGTGGTTCATTTGATCACATCCGATTTCAGCTTCAAGCTAAATTCTTTTGATGCAATTTTCATGGCTGCTGGCTTATTTTGGTCAGTATGAAAATGAACATTAACTGGTTTGTTGCATGTCATTCATCCGTGTACTGTCCATTATGTTAAACCAATGCAACATCTATAATGTGCTGAATGATTATCTCGTTATCTTGAAATAAAAAAGCTTGTTCTCTCAAGATAACACAGTAATTAACTTATGATCTTAAGATAATGGCATTAACAAAATGCTAATCTTTTACCACTAAAGGATGTGACAAGGTTTTTCCGAGTTAAATGTGCGGGCCATTTGTTCACATGTTTAGACTTTAACACACCGTCTGAAGTAAGAGCTAAATGGTACACAAAACTGAACCCATGCTGGTAGGCTCATGTGTACCAACAACAAACACATTACCAAAGTGACCTTCACAAAACAGCGGAACCACAGTTCAAGGCAAAACATGTGATGATGTACACAAATGGCATTTGGCCTCTTCCATGTGTCCAAATGTGTGTTTTTGTGTGCATGCAGCACCCAAGGAGGGAGTTTCAGACAGGACAGGACAGGAGCTGCCATTGCTCAGATTTGCCTTTTCTCTTTCTAGCAGCTCACCTTCAAGACAAGCATGAGTTACAGGACTGTGGTGATGTATATGGAGATTGGCTGCTTTGTGGTCTGTGTATCTGGATGGATCCTGGTGTGTTCCACCATGCCCATAGAGATCTGGACTTGGTCTGAGGTGGACAGCATTGTCTTGACTACTTCGAACTACTTCTCCAACCTGTGGAAGGATTGCGTATCGGATTCAACTGGAGTATCTGACTGCAAGGGAATTCCATCAATGCTTGCCCTGAACTGTAAGTAGACTGTTTTTCAGCACAAGGCAAGATATATAAAGAAACTAAGTCTTGTAATGTGCTCAACATTGTTTTTTCGTTCTTGGACAGGGGACATTCACATGTGCCGTGCTCTCATAATCATCTCCATTATCCTGTCTTTCTTTGGATCAGTTCTGGTCTTAGTAGGAATGAAGTGCACTAAGATTGGAGGATCAGAGATTGTTAATGCAAGAGTAACCTTTGCTGGGGGGATGAACTACCTTATCGGAGGTAAGAACTGAGAGTTATTTTAAAGAAGTCACATTTCTATATTATCAATTTTAAAATGAATTTGTGCCTGTTATTTCAGGGATGTGTTCTATGATTGCTTTCTCTTATTATGGAAACAAAATTAGAGCAGAATTTCAAGACCCACACTTCAGGGCTCAGAAGTAAGTACAATTCTTAAGTGACATGGATAAAATATAAAACTTTTTTCATGTATTAACATTTATCAGATAATTCTATGAAGCATGAACAGTACATTTGTGTATCATTCTTCAGGTTTGAAATAGGCGTTGGTGTCTTTATCGGATGGGGAGGCTCCACCTTACTTATTGTTGGAGGCCTTATTTACAGTATCTTTGCAGGGAATGAAGGCTGCCACTCGAGGTAAAATGCCACCACTCCTTCATTCATTTTGTCCAGCATTTCTATTCTATGCGCCTCTCCACCTGCAGAAATAATTAACCATTCATTTCTTGAATCTAAACCTCACAGCTCAAAAAGATTTCCCACCTACCAGTTCCCTGGCGCCTACACAGTTGTTCCATCGAAAAAGAGCGTTGTGTCTTTGGCTCGTACAGAGTTTACCAAGAGCAGAATTTCAGCCACTACCAGTGGCAGCACAGTCAGCAGCATCTCTGGGATCACCGCTACCACCAAGACGTCAGCTGCAAATGAATTTGTGTGACCTATTTTTTAAAATATTCTGTGTTGCTGTTCCTTTTGACTTGTCACAGTAGGAAAAGCACAGATGTTACTAATAATATCAGCAATGGCTTTGTTCTATTCAGGTGTCCCAGTAAGCCATAAAAGTGTGACAGTGAGCCAGCATACAAAATACAGGGACCCTAAAACTGGAGCAGCTAAATGTAATTCAGCCATCATTCATTTTATTATTCACATCTGTGGTTGTCCATGTGTGACATGTCTACTTTCTCCTGTGTATGCAAGTTTTTTTTAGTTTTTTTAGGTGCACTGAATGTTTTGTATCATTTACAATTAGGCACTCCAGTGGACTCACGTCGAATGCCTGTTTTGCTGATAGACATCAAAAGAAATGATTCAATAATGGTGATACAATAAAATCATGCTCATGCATCAAGAAAACAAACATAAGATTTTGTTTTTTGAATGCAACTATTTTGTTGAACACATTTTGCTGTATCATAAATTATTGAACTAATAACAGAGACAGACCTAATGATGACAACACCTTATGTTGACTTAACATGTGAGCTCTGCACACTGAAGGCTGTATGTTGTAATTCATCAGATGTTATCAGATATTTTGAAATTTGCAATAAATATTTTATATTTATTCAGAACAAACAGAATAAAGAAGAAGAAAAAAAATAATCACTCACTGCAGAAGATTTTCACATCATGGTTATTCGCTATTTGTACTTACATCCTTACATTGTAGTCTTACATCCATGGAACAAATTCTTATTGGATGAGGATATGAGTTCTCATGACATGGTTTTCAAATTTTATAAGCCTTTAACAAAGTCCCATTACACCGCAAAGCTTAATTTATCCTGAGGTAACAATTAATATATTCTGAACATACCTACAGAATACACCTGCTAAATATTCACTTAAATTCTACAGAAAACAGCAAACAACTAATTTACATTTCAAGATTAAATATTGTACTTTATACTCCATAACTTCAATCTACTTTGGATCATTAGGATTAAAATATTGCTTATTAAATCTCAGTGGTGGAAACTACATTCACTCAAGCGTTGTACAGTTTTGAACTACTTGCATCTACTATGCTTCACTATATTTTCACAGAAAAAATATTGTACTACTTCACTACATTTATCTGACAGCTGATGCTATTTTGCAGATAATGACTTCAACATGTGATACATGATCAGTTTATATGCATACCATATAAGTGGTCACAATTAGCTTCATTTCGACTAACTACAACATTATAATACTTCTTACAATGTAATGCATCAATAATGACGATCCAGTAATACAATAAGAACCCTGACAGGTATCATTCTGCATATTTTGTTGCTATGAATTCTGTACTTTTACTTGAGTAAACGTTTAAATGTAAGACTAACAGAGTATCTTTCCTTTGTGAAATTTCTAGTTTTAAGCAAATGATTTGAATATTTCTTCCACCACTGCTACAATGTAGTATATATTTTACTTACTTTACTTACTTACTTTACTTACTTTATAATTACTTTATTTTTCTGTGTGGTTTTTGTGTGATTTGAATAATTGTATATTTGTATATTTGTATTTGTATATGTGTATATTTTATGCACCAACTGCACCAGGTCACA
>NW_023340095.1:14832238-14832479 GCF_004916995.1 Morone saxatilis | reverse complement strand
TTTTATGCACCAACTGCACCAGGTCACATTCCTCGTAGGCGTAAAAACCTACTTGGCAATAAACAAAATTCTGATTCTGATTCTGATATAGTATAATATAGTTTACCACTCTCATAAGCACCATACTTCACAGAATACAGTGTTTATTGTATTTACACGTGAACTTAAATATAAATACTTCTTCTATAATCTTGCCACGGTAACATTTTGATGACCTTTAGACCTTTTGAGGTAATCTCTC
>NW_023340095.1:14819352-14832223 GCF_004916995.1 Morone saxatilis | reverse complement strand
CACACACACACACACAGTGATGACCGTTTTATGCTGCCGTGGCTCCTCTCTGTTGAACCAACCGAGGTGGGCGGGGTTTTCCAAACAATCCAGCCAATCACAGTCCCCCACGACCGGTCGCCTCTCTGCTGTGACTGGGAAAAGAGAAGCGATGCTGAGCGGCGGTCAACACATGGGAACTGTTGTGAATGAAGTGACACATTAGTTCAGATAACACCGTCTGAAGTTCGAGGGACATATCGAGATAGGAGTCTGTCTGATGCAAGTCTAACCATGGTTTCCATCGACCATGTAGCTCACAAGATACTGACTTACATCCCTTATGTTCTTGTTTTGATTGATCTGAGATATGAAGGTAAGGAGCTCACTGTAGCTACTTTACTAGGCAGGCTAATGATAGCTGCTGGCTGCTTAATGAACGTTTCCAGTAACTATGAACTTTGCTTTGGTTCAGACAGCCTGCTAGCAGTCACAGTAACACTGTGTCGCTAATGTCAAAGGTAACGTTAGCTAGCGAAATCGATAAGTGTCGGCTAACGTTAAGCTAGCTAAGTTAATGAGTTAATTAGTCATATCCAGGCAACCCGTTTGTAGTTTGTTGGTTAAAGTAGCAGGTTTGTTTGAGCCTACAGGCAATTAAACACTAACTAATATAACTAAGAACTTCTTTGGTAATGTTACTCTGTAAGCTAACCTTACCGTTAACTTACAACATAGTACGACAGCTAGCGTCATGTTATCTCTCTAACTTCACTTCACTCATCTGATTTAACTTACATGCTGCCATCTGTCATTGGTCGGTAGTCAACTAAACGTGAATGAATGCAACAAAAACTGTACCGTAGTTAGCAGTGTGTGGTAATATGTTGAGGATTGTGGTGGAATATAACAGGGCTATGCTTTTTGTTTTTCAGGAGTGACATGTGGCAGGGATGGGAGTGTGGACAATCATATGGAGATGGGGAAGAAACTGCTTGCTGCCGGACAGCTAGCTGATGCTCTCTCTCATTTCCATGCTGCTGTGGGTAGGTGAAAGAAACATGCTGAGTTTAAAAAGTGTACCTGTCTTACACAAGGGAATATAACGTAATTCAATACTTGTATAGTCATGCTTTCTTTGTGCTTTTATCAGACGGAGATCCCAAGAACTACATGGCCTACTACAGGAGAGCCACAGTGTTTCTCGCAATGGGGAAGTCAAAGTCTGCACTGCCAGATTTGAGCAAAGTCATTGAACTCAAACCAGACTTCACATCTGTGAGTTGTTGTTTTGTTTTTTTGCATCACTTGGCCTGAAATTATTTATTTTTACACAGTTGGACACCGTTTTAAGTCATACTGCGGACTTACGCTGTAGTTATTTGTGTAACCCATTTACACAAATAACTGGAAGAAGCTGCTTCATTATGTAAAAATAGTATATGTGTAAATGATATCGTTTAAATAAGCTCCAGACGCAACTGTGCTGGGAAAGCGGTCAGTTCTGTCAGGTGTGTTCAGCTTCAGTCTCTGTTTGACTTATGCAAAACAAGGCCTCTCTCTTCCTCTCTTAACAGGCGCGGCTTCAGAGAGGAAATCTCCTTCTGAAGCAAGGGAAACTAGATGAGGCAGAGAGTGACTTTAAGAAGGTGGTAAGTATAGTAATATCCTGTATAAACTCTATATCAACAAGACTGGGAAGAAGACACTATTTTGTCAGATAAGCAGAGTTCACCAGGAGGTGTCAGTGTTGATCTGTAGCCTGGTGTTGTAGTGAAACTTTTCTCAAGCATGAAACTTTGCTTTATGTTTTACTGGTATTCCTTAAATATGGACAATAGGTGAACTTATTAACAGCCTAAATATTGTGAAGGATATTTGTATTTTTCCATGCAGTGTAGATTTATTTCAATATACTTTATAGTGATAGTATGAGGTTGACAACGTGGTTTTGTTATTGACGGGATAAATGGACTTTGAAATACTTTGAAGCAAGGAAGTTGAAAAACAGATGCACATAGGACCTTAGAGGATTGGGGAAACCCTGCATCCATAAGCCATCTTTGATAATGATTAAATGAATTCTCATTTGGGCCTTCAGGGATCGTTTTTAGGTGCTCGTTAAGGATTAAGACTGGAACTCGCTAATGTTTTTTCCATCAGAATTACCATTTTACAGTCACAACACTCCCAGAAGACATGAATGCCCTTGCTATATCTGCTAATAATTCTTAAACTCCATTTAAAGCTGTTGTATTCTCAGGTGAGGTAATCGTACACGCAAAAATTTAGTTCCACTTCAGCATGGGGATAGGAATGTCAGACAATGTCACATTGTGCCAAGGGCATATGGCAGACCTGCAGCCTCAAAGGTCTGTTTTGATCATTAGCTCCTTGCCTTTACAATTTCCTTCTGTTGAAGACACAGAAAATCAGTCAACTTTTGATTAGCTCTGATTATTATATGTAGGTTGAAGCTCAGTGGTTGGCCCTGTACTCCTGTTTGGCAGGCTAATATGAAAGACTGCAAAGTACAAGTGGGAGTGTCTAAGGAATAGAAAGTATTGTAATTGCAATCATGTGCAATGCCTCCTCCTTCAAGAGGGCAACGAGCCACATTCCCAACAGAGACAACATTGCTGGTATAATATCAAGGGATCTGGCCAGGGGTAAATGCTGTCATGCTGCTTCAGCAGTCCACAATGTTGGCCTGGCATAATGCATCACATTTATGCATTGCACTCTTTCCTAAGCTGATCTCGCAGGAAACACTTGAAGGGTACCTAGGTCTGTTTGTAAATGATGTGTCATTAGCTGAGATTGCTCTTGTGAATATGATGACCTCTATGATGAGGATGATTATAATGTAATGTGTTTAGGGAATAGTAACTGCTACTGCTGTGATAGGCAATGTTTTTCGAGAGGCAAAGTTGGCACAAGAACCTCTTAAGAATAAATAAGAGCTCGTATTGGACTGCGTTGGTGAAGGACTGAATCAAATTTTCTTAAGCACACTGATTTTCTGGTCTCTGGACTACATTAATACCTCATATTGCATACTGTGTCCTGGCTTTAATCTTTTTCCACTTATACTGCTTTAATCATGACAATAAGTATGCGTATGTAATGTGTTGCTTTGCGATCTTCCAGCTGAAGTCCAACCCCAGCGACAAAGAGGAGAGGGAGGCCCACAGTCAGCTGACAAAGTCAGATGAAATTCAGAGGCTGGTGGCTCAGGCGCGCAGCAGCTTCAACGACCAGGATTATGTGACAGCTGCTGCCCAGCTTGACACTGTCATTGAAGTAAGATATCTACCTTGTCAGCATTGCCTAATTTCCCTGCAAGCAGAATATTGTCCATATCATTATCACCGCAGGCCGTACAGAACATTTGTATAACAACTAGTAATGCAGTTTGTAAGAGTTATTGTCCACCTGTTCCAGACTTGCGTTTGGGATGTGGCCTCTCGTGAAATGCGAGCAGAGTGTTTTATTCACATGGGAGAAATGGGGAAGGCCATCAGTGACCTTAAAGCTGCATCCAAGTTGAAGAGTGACAATACCCAGGCTTTCTACAAACTCAGCACCATCTACTATGATCTTGGAGACCATGAGATGTCCCTCAAGTAAGACCAACTTGCAAACCACTTTCTTTAAGGAAAGCTCCCATACTGTATTCTCTTTAGACAGATCTCCAGTAGATCTGTCTAAATTATTTTTATACATCGACATCATCCATCTAAAGCTGTTTTTTAACAGTAAACATCATGGATTGATGCTCTACTTCATATAAGTGTAGGTAGCTAACCAAGCCAATCATGAACATGGCAAACACACTGACTGTAATATGGCAAGCAGTAAAGGCAAGAAACATCTGGAGCACACATGCTAACACATAAAAAGCAAAAGAGGAGCAATGATCACAAGTAGACCCTCAGCAACACTTGAGTATACGACACACAACGGGGTATCTGTTCAACAATACAAACTACAGCGTCAAAAATGACCACATAGTTGAAATCAGTATGAGCCTCACCAAAGTGTTTTTACTGCTGGACTGTTAAGTGTGCTTGTTGTAGTTGTCCATCCTCTGTAAGTTGGCAATATAGCATGTACATCAGGTAATATCGAAAATTAGCCCCTCACCTTCCTACTCCTCTCCTCTGATCTGCAGTGAGGTGCGCGAGTGCCTGAAACTTGATCCTGATCACAAGCAGTGTTACAGCCATTACAAGCAGGTCAAGAAGCTCAACAAACAGATCCACTCTGCAGAGGAACTCATGCAAGAGCAGCGGTATGTGTATGTGTATGTGTATGTGTATGTATGTATGTGTGTGTGTGTGTGTGTTCAGGAAATTGTATATCCCTGTAAAAATAAAATAATATCCCCTCTGAGTACCAGGGATTTCATCAGCCGTAGACTGACTGCTTTCTTACCCTCAAGCGCTCAGTCGTTCTAACAGGCATGCAAATCCCATCTTAATGTGAATGGATGTCGCATCACATTTGACATGTGAAGATATCATATTGACAAAACTAAACGGAGCGTATAACAAGAGTGGCGTGATGTTTGTGGGTGCAACGATCCATGTTGCGTTCTGCTGTTTTCGACAGTGTTGCAGTGTTGATTCAACCACCTACCTCCCTCTTCCTCTTTTCAGGTATGAAGAAGCAGTGAGCAAATATGAGGCAGTGATGGTGACTGAGCCCAAAGTGCACCATTTCTCTGTCCTTGCCAAGGAGCGCATCTGCCATGGGCTAGCACAGGTATGACTCCCTTACTGCTGCCATGAGATGCATTACCTCACCCTTTGACTTCATTAGACAATGCACCCAACCAGCGTGTTTTTTTTGTTTGTGTCGTGAACAGGGCCAGAAGGCTAGCAGAGCTATCTCAGTGTGTAGCGAAGTCCTCCATTGGGACCCGGAGAACGTTAACGTGCTGAAGGACAGAGCTGAGGCCTATGTCCAAGACGAACAGTATGAGGAAGGTAAGCCTGTCATATGTAGCTGTATGTACTTAAGAGGTATTTTATTTGATGGAGTCAGTCTGTTGAAAATCCACACTCAGAACCAGGGTCGTACTAAATGCTGTCAAGTTAGCCAATATATACTGGTAATTGGTAAATTTCAGTTGAGAAAGTCCATGACCACTGTTGTTGAAGCTGGGTAGAATTATGACATAGCTGTGTGGAAACAAAGTTACTATAAGATCTACACTTTATTAGATACACCTACCTGAAACAGATTTTAGTTTCAGACGGGTGTTGATTCTACTGTGGTCATTTTAGAGGCTCCAGTTTGTGGTGCTGTTGAATTGTATGGCAGTATACAGAGAGGTGTTTCTGCTGTTTAGCCCACCCTCACTGACATAAATCCCTCTACTGGTGCTATGGCAGGAGTCTAACACAAGGGGCCCTTGTAACACTACATAACATACACAGTGAAATAAAGATCAATGACACAGCATACACATTACCATCTGATCATAAGTGGGAATTTGTTTGTCTACTGGAAAAGTGTGAATTTGATGTAAACATCCAAAAGAAACGTTTTCAGGCATGATGCAGTCATAAAGGGGGCTCACATCCAATTAAATTCTGCCTCATTGAACACAATCTTTTTGTTCATCCCCAAATCCATTTTAATTTTGAATTTAAATAAGCACAATAAAGACTAAATGTAGATAAACACAGCAAGGGTGTCCTATCTAATTTGGTTAAAGCGTATAACTACTATGTCTAAAGCTTGAAATAAACGTCATCTGTTAGAGTGCCTATCACATACAGTATAATTAGAATTAGGTGTAGAGCACAGTGTGTTCGCTGTAAGTATAGCCTGTGAGATACAGAGCGGCCGCACACTGCTGGCTGGAATTATGCAGAATTGTTTATCAAGCCTAAAGCCATTCTTCAGTAGCAGTGCCAAAACGCACACACGCATACACACACGCACAGCACTTACTGTCTCCATGAAGCCTTTGCTGGCTGAGGGGGGATTAGGCTGAAACAACGGTCTCCTCTATCTGTTGTCAAATCGCAGAAAGTCCAGTGATGGCAGATGGTGAAATCCCCAGGAATAGTCTGTCTCCCAGCCATCATTTCACCTGTCACCTGATGTTCTGCTACCACCGTGCAAACAACCAATGGATATTTTTGTCAAAATCCCTGCCTACATTTTATGTTTGTCTGTCAATTAAGTTTGAAATTTAGTGTAAACTATCCCAATGATCTCAGTGACTCAGATTTTGAAAAAATGTTTATATTGTATATAAAAACGAACGTAAAATGTATAATCCAATACACATAAATTACAAATATACCCTGAAAGGTCAAGTAATCGTAGGTAGTGTAGCAGGTGAATTAGAGGAGCTGCCTGCCTCTAAGGGTATCGAGGGATCGAGTCCTTTGAATTTTAAATAAATGTTTAATACCATAGATATTAAAGAATACTTGAGGAAGCATCATGTAAAAGAATAGGACAAAGTTGAATAAGTAAGAAGAAAACTCTGCTGCTATTAGTATTGGCACATAACTTCATGTTGTGGTAACAAGGAGATAAGTACCCAAAACCAGGCCCAGAAACTTTCTATATTGACAATTTTCATGAAACTTTGAAACTGTGTCCATTGCGTAAGGCTCCAACACTCCTATTGATTTGCGCTTCATAAACTCAAAAATTGTAAAGTAAATGACTCATAACAAACCAGTGTGATGCACACCACAGTACTGAATCTCTGTGGTGAACAGCCTGCTGTTAGTTGAAGCTTGAATCGAGGTAACGACAGTCGACCTGTTGGGTGTGACCACAGTTTGACCATGTGCGTCATTCACATTATAGACAGCAGATGAAAAACATTTTTACCTCTTTCCTGACACGGGGCTGTGCTGGCAGGTAATCCGATGAAAGTAAAGGTTGTCTTACAGAACAGCTGTGGATGAGACATCCTGGTAAAAATCAGACAATATTTGTTCTGTCTTGCTTCCATTATTGCTAATATACACCGATCAGCCATACCATTATGACCACTGACTGGTGAAGTGAATAACACTGATTATCTTGTTATCATGGCACCAGTCAGTGGATGGGAAATATCAGGCAAGTAAACATTATGTTTTCAAGTTAGAAGCAGGAAAAATGGGCAGCGTGAGAATTTGAGCAACTTTGACAAGGGCCAAATTGTGATGGCTGGACGACTGGGCCAGACCATCTCCAAAACTACAGCTCTTGTGGGGTGTTCCCAGTCTGCAGTGGTAAGTGCCTATCAAAAGTGGTCCAAGGAAGGAAAAGCGGTGAACCGGCGGTGACAGGGTCATGGATCGGACCACACGGGCCAGCCATCGCTCCCCACGTGCATCAATGAGCCTTGGCCCGCCAACAGACGAGCTACTGTAGCTCATATTGCTAAAAGTTAATGCTGGTTCTGATAGAAAGGTGTCAGAACTCACTGTGCATTGCAGCTTGTTGCGTATGGGGCTCCATAATATGGCTGGTTGTAGGTACAAAACCTTTTTAAGTATTCGTTGGGACAGTTTTGCCTTTAATTAGATAGTAACATGCAGGTCGCGGCTGGATATGAACATGGGACATTATGATTACATGGTACACATCTTAGACCCCCAGGCCACCATATCATCCTCCCCCAAAAAATATATTTTTATGTCTAATAGTTAACCAATGTGTAATGAAGTGAAACAGACGAGCAAAACATCAAAATGGCAAATTGGCACAGGCGAGGAAACGACACTGCGTAAATCGAGAAATGCCACTTTTCCAGCACAGAGCTGTGTTTTGTGCAGGTGCTGAAAATAAAGCCCTCAGGCTGACTTGCCGGATGGTGACGTGCTTGAAAAAGTAAAAATTGTATCCCAAGTTGATGAAGAAAATAAATTGTACATTCATTTACAAAATCATCTAAAAGCTAACATTTGGTGCTTCGCAAGCACACGTTGAAATGTGATGTTTCAGTTTAGTTGTATCTCAGCTAGCAGCTCATAGAAGTGTAAAAGTCAACACGCACGCAAAGAAAATAGCAGCTATAAAAAAGATAAAGGAGATGGATTAAAGCTCCACGGCAGTTTTCATTTACTTCATAGAATTTCCAAACTGCCTTAATGTTACACATCATGTCCATAATTGTGTAGAATCAACAAATGTGGTTTTAATCTTTAATTTAGATGGAAAACAAGGCCCTAACATGTTTTATTTAAACAAATAAAAATAAAACCTACACTAACGACCAATTAAGCCCACAATTAACATCACTGCAGGCCGGTAAGCCCCAGAGTAATAACATCAACTGCTGAAGATGCTGGCTGATCTGAGGCTGTGCATGTTGTCATTAACATGGCATGAACACAACAGCATGTGGGAAGTCCAGACCTCATGTGGGCTTTTAAACTGTCAGGGCCCACGGGTGTTAAATTCACCTCAGTACACCTCACAGGGTAAACAAGCTTCAAAGCACCCAAACAGACTGGAGCGGCTGCAACATGATCTGAAGGTGATGGGGCTTACTTAATGAATAAAGTGGTTTATTTAATAGTACAAGATCAAGCATTTTCAGAGATGGGATTACTACGACACAAGTTAAATAATACTATGTAGGTCATAAGGCTTGCTATAGTGATGGAGATTTGAAAAAAGTCAATACCAACGATTTCGGCAACATTATTATTATTTTTTTTAAATGCAAGTTATTTTCAGCCAGGGCTTTTTGTACATGTTTTTGATTGTGTCACATCTCTAATACAACAGTCTCAGAAAGCCCTAACAGTTGATTCAAATGTGCTCTGTCAATATCCATAGCTGTTTCCATTAGTGTGTAATCACCTGATTACAAGAATCATTGTATTTTCGTTACTCTAGAATCTACAGAGTGGGCGGGTCCACTTCCACAGAGGCGGCCATGTTGAACCACCATTTTTTCTACAGTAGCCCAGGACGAACAAACCAAACACTGGCTCTAAATAGGGCCTCTCGCAGCCACCGTAGTTTCTCCTCCATGCTTGGTTGAGTCAGGGGGTTTCTGTTTACCAGTAAACCTTACACACTGGTCCTTTTTAAGTGGTGTTATTTATCTTATCTATCAAATATAGTAGCCTAATTAATTTTTAGCCATGCTAGCAGTATCCCTGTAAAGATGGCAATGTCAGTCTGTTCCGACGTTCATGGTCCCTCAGGATGAATTGTAATCACTTCGGTAATAATTTTTTTTTCTAGCACCGTCATCAGGTCAAACATTTCAGTTTGCCCAAAACTTTGTGACTAAATACTAAACTAATGACATTCCCATCAGGCTCCGCTTTAGTGCTAATGAGCAAGTATGTTAGTATGTTTGTTAGTATGCTAAACAAAGAAGGTGAGAATGGTAATCATTATACCTGCTAAACATCAGCATGTTGTCATTGTTGTTGTAAATGTGTTAGCATTTAGCCTAAAGATCTACTGTGTAAGTCTCACAGAGCTTCTAGCATGGCTGTCGACTCAACCGCGGATCACTGGAGACAAAGAAGAAGATCAGTCTTTGGGCGAATTCATTAAAGTGTTAAAATGTTTACATTTATAAATATAATGCCAATGTCTAAAATCGTATGTATATTAATCCAAACTCAGCCACCAAGTACAGCAAATGTGTGTCTTCTTTATTGTTTTGATGATTTATTGTATTAGTGAAAATGTCGCACAATGTTGGGAAGTGGAGAATCCAGAAACGCGATATAGACTTTTCCCACAGCAATGTTGGCGTCGCAATGGCTAAATTGAGTAAATGAAGGCACAGATTTAAAAATTATGCAGTTATCGTTAGCTGATCTATGTGAATTCTTGTGCGTCTTTTGTTTGGGTCATCATCTAATTGGAGCAGAGCATTCAGTGCCTTGCTCAACCACCCTAGGACTGTCTTTTACTACCGTGCTTCACTTCCCATTAGCTGCTTTGGATGAGTGAGCAATACTGATTTTTCTCCTGCATTTTTTTCCCCCAGCTATTAAGGACTATGAGACTGCCGCAAAACACAGTGAGAATGACCGTCAGATAAAAGAAGGCCTGGAGAGAGCTCAGCGACTCCTCAAACAGTCTCAGCGGAGAGATTATTATAAGATCCTCGGAGTGAAGAGGTGGGAACTGATCACAGGTTTTTGTCTATATATAAGTGTATTCCAGACAGGGAATTTTATAGATTCATCAGGCAAAATCAAGAAGAATTTGGGTATTCCTTTACAAATGGGCTGATGTATAAGACTCTATCAGCATCAAGTTATTTGCTTTTGCTTTGATATTGTGTGGAACAACCACTGCACCATAAAAGAGCCACATAATTTATCCATTTTGAACATTTTTGTGTTCAAAAGTACTATTGACCCAGACAGAATACATTTTAAGACAATGAAAGCACTTTTAGCTATAGAAAGTGTATAATATGTTGTTGTTTATTTGTGTGTATGTGGTAACCCTGACACTTGGATGGGTCTTATTAGGTCCAGCTTATGTTGAAAAGAAGGGAAGGGAAGCAGTTTTTGCCTTTTTAATGAATGTGCTGATAATGGTCTCCCCGTTGTGACAGAACTGCCCAGAAAAAGGAGATTATCAAAGCCTACAGGAAACTGGCACAACAGTGGCATCCTGACAATTATCAGGATGCAGAGGAAAAGAAGAAGGCTGAGAAGAAGTTCATAGACATCGCTCAGGCTAAAGAGGTTCTCACTGACCCAGGTAAAGAGTGTGTGTTCTGCGAAGTCAGTGGAAAGTTGTTACTGCCAGACTCCCTGCCAGTCTCCCAGTAAATGTCAGGCCTCTGAGGAGCCGCTGTGAACAGCTTACTGCTTGCTATTTTGTCCAAGGAGCTTAAGACCTTCATTATTATACCAGGCATCATTTTTATCTCAGTAAAATGGTTTTATCAAAACCATCGTACAGAACCATACATTGTAAAACACTGGTGGACCCAACAACCCTATCTATGCTAGTATCACACATCTACTATTTTGTTTAACTTGACTATATCAAAAAACTATTTACTATCTATTACCTAATAGCTCAAACTAAATTGATCACTGAGTAGTTTTACTTACTTTACTTAAGCAGCCTTAATAAAAAAAATAATACTTTTAAAAAAAGCAAAGCGTAATAAGGACATATTATATTTTGTTAAATTGTTCTGTACTGACATGTCATCGGTTTTTGGTTTTTTTTTTCTCTAGAGAAAAGAACCAAGTTTGACCACGGGGAGGACCCCTTGGATCCGGAGAGCCAGCAGGGTCACCATCATCAGCACTTCCATGGAGGCTTCCAGGGTTTCAATCCATTCGGCTCCGGACCCTTCAATTTTAAATTCAACTTCAATTGAGAAAGCGCATATCCAGCACAGCTGGAGTGGATCTTTCCATTTCCCTCCCTATTTAAAAGGAAGATGAGTGACATGAGGAACATGTCACTGAAAATGTGGAGCAAATTGGGACTTTAATTCAGTGACCTTAATTAAAGATGCATCTTTGTTGTTGAATAATACAACTTTGAATTCCGTTTGGGGAAGGTCTGTTGCTATGCTAACAAATGTCTGCCATGTGTGAAGCAGCTTTTATCTATCAACTGTAAGTGGTTTAATTCTGACACTCGCATCCTTTCCGTGTATTGTACACTCTACAATTCACTTCCATTCGTAAGATTCAATTTGTACATAGGTACAGTGCTATTTTTATATGAATGGAGTTTTTCTGAACTGTAAATAAAAACCTATTTATGTACATTAAATTGAACTGAGTGGCAAGAGGACTGCTGTGTGGAAAGGTTGGAGAGTGAATTTGTTGCATTCATAGGCTGAAGCTAAAGTTTGAGAAATGGTACTTAATCATTACTTTTAACCTTTCCCTAATTGCTACCATCTTCTCTGCTTTTCTTCCCCATAAATGCCTTTTTTTATACATACTGAAATGGTTTATAGTGAGGCACAAATTACAGCTTTTCTAATGAACGTTTTGTAGCAAAGATTTATTTTTTTCCACCAGACAGTTATATAAACATGTCTATTTGACACAACAATGAAAAATGGGTGCCCTGAGAACAGACTTCCTGCACCCATTTTTCTTGACTTTTAAGACAGACAAGACTACTGTTTGCTTCAACTGAGCAGCAACACCCATCTTATTCCTGAGACAAAAACACTGGTCCATTGTGGAATACAAATTGAAATATTTCTCCTAAAAACTGAATACAGGGGAGCTAGATGTACATAAGATGTAAACATACAGAAATAATTTAAAATTCTATATTCAACCCATAAACCGTGACATTCAGTGTGCAAATGAGGATTCTGCAATCCATAACTTGGCAATAAGAAAGTCTAGCCTTGTCTGCTGAACCAAAGTCGTACCTAATATTGCCTGACATGACTTTACAGGGACAGATAACTGTTGTAGTGGACGCTAATGCTTTTGAAATGGTTCAAAACTGTCTCCAGCAGAGTTTTTAATGTTGCTGGTTAGTTTTAAAATGACAACCCAATCAGAGAATCTTATATACACACACGATGGCTACATACATGCTAAAGCTAGTCACATGTCCCAGGCAGAAAGTCAGCATCCGGCTGATGGTCCATGTTGCAGGCTTTGGAATCAAGCAGCAGCAGGGTCGAGCTATTTAGCCCTAAAATAGTGTAGTATTGTAGTAAAAGTGTAATTTAAAATGATATTTTTAATAACATAACCTGTGGCGAATTCAAATGTCTACTATAGTAAAAGTTATAAACCCCTCAAAATAATGTAGTTAGCTAATATGCTAAGCTACAATTAGAACCATTGCTGTTTGGGGGCGGGGTTTAGCAAATTGTGAATTGTCTGTGTTGACTGATCTTCTAAGGGAAATGCACCCCCCCCCCCCCCCCCCCCCCCCCCCC
>NW_023340095.1:14814812-14819252 GCF_004916995.1 Morone saxatilis | reverse complement strand
TTTGTTTTTTTTTTGTTTTTTAAACTAGGTAATCTGGGCCCCTGCACACGTGAGGCTTCCCTGTGCATTAATCTGCACCACGACACAGCCACGTGCTCGGGCTTCTGAGTAATGTTTTTCCCTTATCCCCTGACTTTAAACAGTTAAACTTATTAATTGGATTAGATGTCTGTCATAATTAAACCAATTAGGCTACATAAATCTGAGTGGAACTACCAGAAATGTAAGCCAGGTGTGTTTTGGAGCAGCAGCTGGAGACTTGGAGTACAGTTCAACTAACTGTGAAATAAAAATTGATAACAATTGGCAGTGTGTGGTGCTGAAAATGAATCATATTCTAACTTTGTACAACACATTTAACTTTACTTCAGCTTTCTGTACTCTTTACTTTAGACCTTTGATCAGTAATAACTAAAAAGATCTGCATGTATTGTTTTTCAGAACGTACATCAGACACCTGTTTGATGGTGATGAAAAGAATAAAGTACCTTTATGACCCATGAAAGCCATGTTTTCGATGTAGCTCTTTGATCTCTTTTTTTACATAATAAATCTTAGAAGTGAAGGCTAAACTAAAATAGACACACAAAAAAGACCCTCCCCTATGCTCCCCCCAAAAAATAAAAATTACAGTACCACAATTATAATGTAACAACTTTGCAGCAAGGAGAGAAATTTAAAAACAGGACTAGCTTTATGTCAGTCACAACTTTGGCTTGGGCATTTCAGTCAACGCATAGTCAAATAAAGAATACCTTAATCAATTACATTTTTGAAAACACTTTTACATAAAAAAAAAACATTGAACTTTGAGATTAGATTCTTAGAGATGTGCCTTCTCTGTTTGATTCTTTGCATACATTATCAGTGCAATATATGCCAACTACTTAATCTCAGAACACACACACGTAATAGTGCTCTGACTGACCTCACCCATTTACACTCTGTGTTCACTTCATTCTCCGGTAACCACATACTAACCAAGACCTAACTGTAGTGCTGATAACGCACCACGAGTTCACAGTTGGCGGATAACACTTACAATGTGTGTTAAATTTTGTAAGACGTATTGACTGCAGAAGCAGATATGGCATCTGAAAATATCACATCCTTCTCTGGCTGGGGATGTAACACTCCATGGCTATGTTTAGATGGAATTGTCTGTCTTCAAGCTTCACAGGTGGCCTGCATGCAGAAGGAGCTGCCTCCTTCCTCTTCAGCATGGAGCTGGCAGACACTAAAGTTCATCACGCCGGTTGTCTACTGTGCAGAGGGGGAGGAGGGGGCCATGTTGGAGAGAAATAATGAAAATGAGCACAGTGGTGAGAGAGACAAAAATTTGGCCAAGAAAAAAAAGTTAATCATAGAAGAGTAGAGAGATAGTACAGTGACTATTTGTCATATGAAGGGCAAAGCTTGAAGAATAGTGTTCTATTTATTTGTTCACCTTTTTTATGTTGTGATGGAGAGGGAGTCTGTTTTTGCGCCGCCGTGTCTTCCTGTTCCTGTACCCGTCTTAGTAGCTGCTTTATCTCGTTGTCATATTCAACCCACTCAGGCACGATCCTCGCCGCAGCCGTTAGCTTGGGCTCCTTGGTCTTTGGGTTATTGCACTGCAGCAGAAAAGGCAGACAAAACACATCACTCACGCCACCAGTGCCACTTTCTCCCAACAAGTCATATTGCCATTCCCAGCACTGTCTGTGGCAGGCATTTAAACCTAATTTGATTTCCAATTCTGTTAAAAGGACATTAGCCCATGTCTTATGTCTGAATTACCAAGTGGTGTCCTATGCCACAATGAAACAATGCTTCCTATTCCGGTCTACTGGAGCCCGTCCAGTAATTCTCTAAATTAGTTTAGGAGACTACAGGATTGCTCCTCAGTTGTCTCCTAAATGCCAAGTGCCTCATGCACATTAGTGGCTGGGAATGTGCTCCTCCTTTTCAGTATTACAGCAGCAGTTCACCACTATAACCAACAATAGCTGAAAAAAAGTGGTGTAAAAAAGTGATACATAAATCCTTTTTTTAATTAACAGCATGTTCAACACATGGAAGAAGGATTCAACTATAATAAAATGAACAATTAGATTTGATGATGAATTATAACTCCCATGGATGCCCACTAGCTTACGCCACATACTAATTAGTCTTCCATAGTCAGGTCTAATTGATCTGGGACTCACCAGGTCTACAGTCTTAGCTGTGACTTTGGAGGTGTCATCACACCACGTTTCACACCACAACCACTCCTGTGGAAGAGACTTGATGGCCACCTGGTGGATCATGTTGTTAGGAAGGTCCTAAAAATATGAATAAACAAAATATTAAAGTATAGTAGGTGCTGAAAGAACAATCTCTGCATCATATAATGCAGTGGTGTTATGTCTGAGTTACGTACCTGGTCCAAGTTGGACAGACTGTTGGGGTCCTGGCTCAGGGCTTGGTACTGGCCTCGTAATCTGTCCCCGGCTGCAATCTTCCGAAACTTCTTTAAATCTACTACATACAGAGCACTGGTTGAAATATAGGAGGAGAGAGAGAGAGAGAGAAGACAGACAAGACAAAGCAGGTGTGAGAAAACCATTACCTAAAGGGAATAACTTAATAAAAATAAAATGATGACTCCATAAAGATAAATACCCCAGGCACATTCAGATACAGTAATTGCACCTAACATGGCATGTTAATAAACCCAACGGTATTTTATGTCCTTACACTTATCACTTATTAGATTTAAGTTTGCCAGAGGATATTCGCTACCTTATGTTGTGTGCTCACTGATGCTGATCACTCACGCTCACTGCTTTTGTCCTGTTCCACAGAGCTAAGCAGCACATTGGCATCCAATCAAATCACTGTGGTTTTATAACTTTTCTTTTTTTCCCCATCCTAATCAGCCAGTGGTAAAATGGAAAGTTCTGCTCTCTCTACAGAGAGGCTGCCACCTGATTAGCCATCACACTGACAGAGGGAGAGAACTCCGTGTCGAACACCAGGCAATGAGCTGAACGTATTTTATACCTAGTTCTTGATTTAATATGTACCGTGGCTGTATACAAAATTCACATACTAAAACATAGCTACGAGAATGGCAACTATATCTGGTGGGGTCTAATCACCATGGAAACTGGGGGAAGGCAGTATTGTTGTGTGGTGCAGAATCTGATAAAAAAAATAATTTTACTTTTTTGACAATTCCAAAAATTTAAAAAGTCTTTCTTATAGAGTCAACTTCTGGCAGATCAGTTCATTTCTATTGCCCGAGCAGGAAGAGATTTTAAAACTATGTGAAAGGAAAGGAACAACAAAAACAACTACAGCACTTCCAGCCTCTAAATAGAAGAGTGCAAAAATACAGTTTCTTTTCATTCTGTCCTTCTGTATTTGGGTCTTGGGAAAAACAGAAGAAAAAAAAAAAACACTCTTGCCGAACAATAAATAATTCCTCTAGATGATTTGCTGAATTGAAGCCATAATGTACAGGAATAGTGAAAGGTGTATTTTCATGATTGTAGGAGATATACTGCATTTTGCTCTGTTTTGCAAAGTACAGAGGCAAGTCATGAATGCCACCAACTAAATAAACTGGGTGAACAGCCTACTATTCTACCTTTCCAGAAGTGGTTGCCTCAATTTTCCCTAAACATGACAATAGTGAAAGATACGAGGGAGGGGATTATATTATTATTCTAGAGTGTATATAGCTGAACATCACGGAAAAGGCACTCAAAACAGATTGCTGCTTTATTCCATTTCACAGTTTTAACAAAGTATACCTGATGTGGTATTTCCTGTGTCCTAGATGTGAGGCCCAGTAGCCAGTTTTCCAGAAGCGATAGCCTTCCATCTCTCTGCGACTATCACAAAACGGTGTGTAGCCATATGGAGCACCCTCCAGGTTTAAATCCCTCAGCTCCTTCAGATCAGCCCGAACTATCTGTGAGAGAGAGAGAGAACATCAGGTAAGCACGGGGAGGACTGACGAGACTTGAGTGGTGTTAAAAATCTCTTCCAATCTTCACACCAGTGCCGGAGCTCATGCTGACGAGTATCTTGCTTTCAGCCTCACACTTACACACAGCTCTCTCCTATGTCAGTTCAATTTGATCCTTACCTGGTCGGCGTCCACAAAGATGATCTTGTCCACAGCCAAAGGGAACAGAACATCGAGGAAGAGGATCTTGTATCCCCAGATAATGCGCTGCTTCTCAGTCTGCTGGTGGAGCCAACGGGGCCACTTGTACTGTACCAATTCATACTGAAAGCCATACGTCTCTGCCATGTGAGAGATGGTCTCCTAGCCGCACCAAAAACAAACAGCAGGGGTTAAATAAATAAAACGCAAGGGCACATTTATTGAGTAACTTCATTTTTAAGAAATGTGGACATTTTGCAGGCATAAAGGTTCAATACAGACAATGGCGATAAGCTGTT
>NW_023340095.1:14793833-14814795 GCF_004916995.1 Morone saxatilis | reverse complement strand
GACAACTACAGTAAATCACAACCAACACCGTTGAGAAGGTTAATATGATTCTTTGAAGACAAGAAATTCAGTGGAACATGTTTCATAAAGTAACAAATAACATGTTTCCCACTAGAAAGCACATCATGCTAGTTTGTATGGCCTTGCTGAGGGCCAGCCATTGATAGGCGGCTATGTTACTAGCATATAAATGCAGATAAATAAGGCAGAGTAATTCTTATGGAGATGCAGTTGGACAACTGTATTCAGATATATTAGTGCTCTTCATACATAAGATATAAAGATGCCTGTGAGCCAAATTATAAAGCTATCAGTGGTAAAATGTATATACAGTATAATGTAAGACATCTGGACATACTACATAAATAAATCTGTATCCACTAAAGAAGTGATTAACATAAAAAATGTTTTGCTTCACTCACTTTAAGCTATTTATGCTATTTTTGCGACTCAACATGCGTTACAGAGGGCACTGAATGTAGATTTCACCCTATAGAAAATCAAAGATTAAACACAGACCATTACAAAGGAGAGAACAACTAACAGATATTTTCTTTGCTTAGTAAAAATATTTTTTTTTAAAAACTGGGATTAAGTTATTCTGATCAAGCAGGGAAAAACGTTTTTATGGAGTCATGAAGTGAGGGAAGTACCTTGAAAGATGGGGAGAGGTAATTCTTGAGGAACCAGAACTTGACAGGTGTTTTGGTATGTCGAAGGACAGACAACATCATTATTCTGAAACAGACAGAAGGATTAGTTAAAGAATCAGGGCTAAAAAAGTGTGTGAATGTAAGTTTGCTCATAAACTGAGTGTTACCCACCTCAGAAAGCGCTCATAGAGATGACCCGACGCTACAGAAAATATGTTGAGAACATCCTCTTTCTTCTTGTCTCCATCATCCTTCTTGGAGCCACCGCCTGTGATGCTGCAAATGGGACCATAATATATGAGTCCCTTGTGTTTTGATTGATGCATGTTTTTCATATAGTGAGAGCACATCAGAACTAAGCCACTAGCCGCCATGCTTTTGTAAAGCCAGGAGTAATAACAGTCATGACAGCCAGCACAAAACACTTTCAAACAAACCATGCAACACTGTGCAGCAAACTGAGGTTTTTCACTGAAATGAAACGATAATAAAGGTAATGGAAATGTTCTAGAAAGCTATTGTTATGTGATTTTAACAGCAGTTCAGTTCTCTTGCTGACACTCCTGTAGATACTGAAATAATCAGCGATACAGAACAGACACATGTAAAGCAGCTGTAACCAGACAGCTAATAGGGAACTCAGAATTCATAATATGAAGTACAGAATCAATTAAATGATTCATATCAAATTACTAAACAGCTAACCAGAGAGGTAAGGTTAGGTTTTAACAGTAGAGATTAAATAAACACATCAGGCACCATTTTGTGAATCAAGCTGCAGGGTGCAAAGCGCAGTAGAGTGCATTATCCATGGTGTGCAATTTTGCCACGCACTTTGTTATTTTTGTGCCACACCAGGAACAAATAGGGTATAATGTGCAAAAACTACAATGTCTATTATACATTACAGTTGATTGTGTTAGGTTGGTCAATATCCAATTTAAACCGCTATGTGGTTGCATAATTTAACCAAAGCCGTTATGAATAGTCATGGCTTTGCTCTAACACCTCATATCCCAATTAAAAATGCGATGTTTCGGACACCAGTTTGCTAAGACCCTTAGACCCACACTGCTGCTGCCCTGGTAATCTGGTGTTATTGGATGCTACAGAGACAGAACTGGTGAGAATAAATCATAGGAGGAGAGAAAAAATGTAATTGTCTACATTTTTTTTTATGAAATTGAATGAACTTAAGAGAACAGAAAATGGTCCAAACACACTGGAAGGAGACAACATGAAATGTGGTTAATTGTGCAGCCTCTCAGCCTTTCAGCCTTTCCACTGTGGTGTTCTGCAAGCGACCTAAATATGAAACTAGAGAGCAAGAAATAAAACCTCACAGCACCTTAGGAAAGAAAAACAGCCCAAACCATCACTTTACAAAAATAGTGCCGATCAAATTTGCTGATTACCTTTCAGACTGAATTAAACTATCAATCACATTAATGTAAGTAGGTGACCAGTTACCAAGTACACAAGCTAAAATGTTTTTAGGTTGCGATACCAGCACAGAAAAATCCAAAGGACACTCTCCATACCTCTGAGCGTAGCAACATACCCTAACCACTACTGAAGAGCAGCGGCTCATGATGCAAGGCACATTCAGCGGACAGAAATCAGGACTTGTGCTGGAGGGTGGATGTGTCTGCAGTCAAACTGTGTCCTTGTCTGCAATAGACTGCTGATGAGTGAAGGAGTGTCTCTCCCTCACTCAATCACAACCACAGCCTCGGCCCCCGAGGCTTCAGGAAGACACCAGTGAGTGTGAGGGAGGTGTGAAGGGAGGGGAGGGGAGGGGAGCATACTGTTTGTCTCGACATGTCCTCTAAAACCAACTCTGACACACACAAACAAGAAACTGACGGGTAAGCAAGTCACATTCAAACACAAACACAGTGATGGCCTGGGACATTGCGTAACTTTTTATTGCGATCTCTTAGTCATTTTTGGTTTGTTCCTCTGAAAACATTCGGTGTATTTCTCTCCCTGCACTCATTCTTAAACCAAAGCACCGTTCTGTCTCTAGCTGAGTGGTTGGCTTCTGGGGAGTCACCACACATCTGTAGAGTCTGGGGATACCGACTGCCTGCCATGACTAAGCAAGCCATTATGAAGGGCCTCCAGCACTACAGTGGGCCCCCCCAGATAAGCAGCTTTAGAGGGTGAGGTGAGAGCCCGTTTGGCTGACTCACTCGAGATAATCTGGACCTCTGGAATGATCAACAAAGCTCTGGGTAAATCCTGAGTAGTGGACAGTACTCGTTGAACCGAACTCTTCTGTTTTTCCCCTAACTTTGTAGATTGAGCAAAATCATTCTCTAACATCTGTGTGGAGATCATCCAGAATAAACAACAAAATGTGTGCCAATGAGCTGACAGATAGTCAATGTATAATACATATCTACTGTTAAACATAACTCCACGTTCTAT
Organism: Morone saxatilis; assembly: GCF_004916995.1. Taxonomy (NCBI): domain Eukaryota; kingdom Metazoa; phylum Chordata; class Actinopteri; family Moronidae; genus Morone; species Morone saxatilis. The sequence continues at coordinate 14,811,709 of NW_023340095.1, read as the reverse complement.
TTGCATGCTGTTGCATGTGTAAGGCCTAACAGACTCACACCCAAACCATCCACAAAAGTATTATATATAGTGCAGTATATTCCAGAGGCAACATTTTAAGGAAGAAAGGAAAATTAGAACACGTCTACCAAAGAAAACCAGCTAAACTTCCTTTCATTCCTTCACCACACTGTGTTTAACACTTCTACATACACTTGGTCCACAGAACACAATGACAGATAAAACTCTACCAGTGTCTCCACTATGGAAAGTGTTCTCATCACAACAACTTTCTACTCTGCAATTTTAAGTCATCTTCTGAGCTGTGGTCTGCATATTTCTCTTTGCTTTTGACTATACTGAGCCCCCAGCACAGACACAGCCAGACAAAATCATTCATATCTTTCGAATCTCAGACAGTAAACTCCCTGCCTATTATCGGAATTCAGTTTTGGACAAACTTTAATGGCCAAAGCCCTGTCTAACACTGTCCAAGGTCCTACGACTACTTGGGGACAGGTGGCATTTTACAGCACCCTCTACCTAAAAGCTGAATATCTCCCCAAGGTAACACAGCTGGCCATTGATTCTCTCTCACACCCTGTGTGGCCCTGATGTTTCTGAGAGAAGCATAAAGGACATTAAAACCTTAAAGTTCATCTTCCTCCCAGCCACAGACAATAAAGAGAGTAAGATAGCACAAGGAGAAGAAAACACAAAACAAATAAGGAGAGCATGTAAGAGAGAACAGGAAAGAAATCTAATTACACTCAGGCTCGTTATTGCTATAGTGATTAAGCTCTCCTTAAAGATGAGAGAATTTGTAACAACTCAGTCACTTAGACTTACTGCCGCTTGCTGACGCATGGATCCACCTCACTAATTCTTCAGAGGTGTTGGATCAATGCATGGCCTTCAGTCCCTCCCTTTACAACGAATCCCTCAAAGCACCGAGGTTACAAATGAAGTAATAGGTATAAAGACATCTTTACTTTCAAACCAACAATATTTTGTAAGATCACTGGTCAAGGTCTACACAATGGCTTTGCTGAAATATCTGCTATTATTCTGTTCTGCTGTCATTTCAAAATTTATTTTTCCGGGACTATCAATCAGAGTCCTGTGAAAAACCACTCTGCTCTCTCAAGGAGAAAAGTATTTTCTTGTAAGGGTTTAACTGTCAAACAAGCAAATACTTTTTCAACATTATGTCTCATCTGTTTCTCAGACTAAATTGTATGTGGTGGTCTTTTCTTTCTCTCTGTCTTTTAATTAGTCATCATTTCCAAACTTAAGCAGAGACCAGCTGCCTTCACAGCATGTTAAAAGGACTGAGTGGGACTGTTATGGTTGGACTCTCCAGTGCACATAATTATTTAAATTGAACCAGTTGGACAGGGAATAATTGAGCACAGTATGGGATATATGGTTAGAATGTTTTGCTCAACATGATGAGTAGCTTCTAAGTCTTGAGATTTATGTACCCTTGGTTTGAAAGGAGGATGCGCTGGAATCTTGCCAAAAGTAAGTGCTCTCTCCAAATGCGTTAAAATTTAAGTTAATTTTAGATCCATACATCTCAGGCACTTAAGGAGCAGTTAAGTCTCTAGAAACCATCTTATTCAACCCTTTATTTAATCTTTAAGTGTTGTGAGTATTTTCATTACCCAAATGCACGCATACCTTGGGAAACGGTTTTAAGATTACATTCAATTATAAATCTATTCATACATCTGTCCAGCCACTTTCAGCCTCTTATCTGGTCCTGGTCACACCAGAGGCAGGCTATACAGGGTAGCCCAAACAATGTTCTCCCCAACGACACCCTACAGCTCCTAATAGCAAATACCAAGGCCCGGGGGAATATGTAATCCCTTCAGCTTGCTTTGGGTCTGGCCTCAGGGTGTCCAGTTGGACAGGCCTAGAATACTTCTACAGGAAGTGTCCAGGATCCAGGGTCCTGATCAGACAGCCGAACCACCCGATTTAGCTTTTTTCAACATGAAGTAGCAGTGATTCTATTGATTCTTCTAATCTGTGAGAGTGAGCCCACCAAGAATAAGCTTGATCTATTTCCAAGAAAACAGACACAGCTCTAACTGCAAATAGACAAGGACTGGATGGCTCATTGCAACAGCCACACACACCTACAATATTCCTGGACATCCACACAGACACAGTCATGGACCTTCCTATATCCTTATATGACATGTAGACTGGATGAGCAAACTCCCAAGACCCCTCCAATATTGTAGAAAGAGTACAGAGCTGGTCCACTGTTCCATGATCAGGAGAAATTCTGCTTAATAAAGAATTCAACAGTCAGTTTCCAGAACCCTGGCATTTTCTCTTAGCCGGCACTTAAGTTCAATTAAAAAAAACACTCTGGTTCACTCCCAGTCAAGCCCATTCAGGGATTACTCATATGAGCACTGAGATCTCTCTGAGGGGAGTCCCTAAGTGGCACCCTCTCCAGGGCCTCAACCAGAGACTCCAATAAGGCCAAGTACTGAAAACTGCTGTTCAAAACATAGGTAAAAAACTCTCTACTAAATGGACCTGTACTTGTATAGCGCCTTTCTAGTCTTCCGACCACTCAAAGCATTCACCCTTTCACACACATTCACACAGCCATTCACACACTGATGCTAGCATCAAGGGAGCAATTGGCAATCTGCTCAAGGATACTTCGACATGTGGCAGGAGGAGCCGGGGATCGAACCAACAACCTTCTGATTAGGGGACGACCCGCTCTGCCTCTGAGCCACAGCCGCCCCTACTACTCATTAGCAGTCAGAAAGGGAGACAATCCAACACCTATTCAAGAAAATGGTTCCAGGGTTTGTGCTCTGCCTGACATGAGCAAACAAAAACTATATGTTATAATATATACACACACAATATATACTGGTACTGCTCTAAGCTACCACCTTTACCTGCCATCTGACCAGCAACACATCATGGCTGATGACAAAGAGCACAGTCCTTGAGTTTCAGAGACAATATTTGAATACAAACTACAGTAATAAAACATAGTATATGTATGGCTGTATGTATGTGTGTACAGTACATTATGTTTGTGTACATACTGTAGTTTTATGCACTTGCATACACAGGCTACAACACTACCTGTAGCGTTGATGTTCTAAATTACCATAAATAAATAAAAGCAAAAGAAAACATGAAAATGTAAATATCATATTTAACAGCTCTACATTATTACCATATCTTGAATATATTATTAAGTCATTCTCATTCACAACAAAACTTAGGAGAGTAGCGCAGCATTTGAAAGCAACCAATAAACACTGCATGCTAATGAGTATGACAAAGAAGTTTTTGGTGTTAAATGGGTTGCAGCAACACTGCCTACCTTTTCTCAAAAGTGCTCCAAACACTTCACACAGCAAGCATTAAGTGAGAAGACAGGATCACACAGTTAGGAAATGTCGGGGCATACACACAAATGCACACACACACATACCTACAGAAGCACATATTTTTTGCAAGACTAGATCTTACAGCATAATATTGCAGTCTGGATCGAGGGGAGGAATAAGATCTCCTGAAACCGCAATGCATAATTGACAAACAGAAGGCACATCAGCAAACCCACCAATCAATGAGCTCAAAGTTGTTACTGTCCGTCAGCTGGAGGAGGGTTTTAAAACTTACTACCAACCACATTCTGCCTGTAGAATAGATTACATACCTTGCTATGGAGTCCCATATGCCTTTGCTTTCACTATTTTCACTTAATAGATCTTCATTGATCTTCTCTGCCTTTTTCTGCACCTATAATGAGAAAGGAGACACAACACAATGATTTTCTCTGTCATTTCATCATACGCCATATAAAATCATTCCAACAGCCCCAATTTGTGAGCTGTTGATGAGCATTTCACAGTATGTTGAATGATGTCGAGTACTATGAGAATTCTTATATGCTTAACAAGTATCTAAGAAACAGACTCACTCTGACTTTGATGATCTTACTGTGGAAACTGTTCAGCACAACTATGACATCGCCCGCATCTGCAGGGGAATCGGTTCCATCGTGCCTGAAACAGTGAATAAAGAGTGAGAAAGGTATTGAGTGTCACAGAGTGAAAAGCATTGATTATGAAATCTGGACAAAGGAACTGCCGCTAGTTAGTATACCACAGATGAAGCCCGGACTTATCAACAGACTGGATAAATAATATTAAATCATTTACAAAATAATTAAAAAGCAATTCAAAACCAACCCAAAACATGTCATTTATACTGAGAGTCATGACCATTTTCAGCGTTCTACACATTTTAATACTACCTACCCTTATTAGTATGTAACCTAGACATAAAGAGAGGTACTCATTAGCACATATTAAATCCCAAATATATGGCTAAAGCAGGGATTCCAGTTACCAGCCACGACAGCATGTGGTTTTCAGTACTTTGGCAGTACTCATATTGTAGCAATGACTACAGAGTAATCCTTATTTCTGGTTTTCAGATTTCCTGGTAATATTTACTTTTATAAATAAAGATCTTCTTCATCTATATCAGAAATGCCTCTCTGAGTAGGCGGACCAATGCATGTGTTTGACTGACAGCAGAGCTGACAGGGGAACAGTGATATAATGTAAACAAACTTGTGCTGGTAACTGTACCTCGCAAGCCAATGACAGACGGTGTTTAGCACTGATATTGGAGAATAAGGACAATTTAGTATCTAGAACCAGCCGATGCTGATATTTCCATGTAAGTTCAATGCGATACAGCTGACTAGCTACCTTCAGGCCAATCACTGCACTCTGTTCATTAATCATTGTTTACTGCTGCAAACACACTGCCACCACTTATTAATATGCTTATATAATGTACATACATTATATAAGCATTTACAGAACCACTCAACCAATCAGCCTGACAGAGACTGGTTCACAGGTTTTAGCCATGGCAACAGTGCAAGGAAAATATACAGTATAGGCTTCTCTCATGAAAGAGACAACAGCAGCTAATGGACAGACTACAGATAGTACAGATAGTAAGAGCACACACTTAAAAGCAGATACTGGGACAGCTGCCAGGGTCACACTCTGACCATATTCATTACCTTCCATCATCATTAAGAATCACCTTACCATTGTTTTATCCATCACTACTTCCCAGCCATGCTGTATATACTGTTAGATTTAATGACACAGTCTGTACAGTATTGATTGTGTAACACTGGCCTTTCACTGTAATTGTTTTAGGTCTGATTTGCCCAGTGGAGAGCAAACTTCAGGAAGAGATGTGGTATAGGCTATGATGCACAGCAAACCATTACGACCCCAGTGCTTACTAAAGGCAAAAAACTAACCTTATCACTATGATAAATGCCCCCTCCTCATTGGGCCCAAGTGTACCCCCCCCCATGCTCAAATGCTGCTTGTGTTTTGTCCCCTCTGCTGTCACTGATGCAACTCAGCCTTTAGGGCTTGTGTTAAAAAGCACCAGAGATCAATCTGTATCCCTGCTCTGAGGAGCGGAGAGCTGGCCATCTCATTCATCGCTGTCAGGGCGAGGCGCAGTGGCAGCATAGGGTGCAAGAGGAAAACGCAGGCTCTGGGACCGGAGAGCACAGACACCCCCACTAGACTCTGATCGGCCACCTAACCAGAGCAGAGTGCCGCTAACCACAAGAATAATGACACTGCCAAGGTGAAAAATGACATCACCTCTTAGCTTCACCTGGAGGATTGGGGAATAAATCTTGGTTGTCTGATATGATTCCAGAGGAACCGAGGGCTGTATGTGTCCTAAATCTTGTGTGAAGATAGCCAGAGAGGACAATATCTGTGATTGTAGGGACCTCTAGTATGATGCACTACAGCTGCCCATGCAGACACGCACACATGGTTGGCTTTTGAGTCATTATCGCAACTTGATAGTGAGGGATTATCGTTCTTTCTTTGTTACATAGAAATTATATGGGGTTCCTTTGATATATAAGAATTGGATTTGTTTTAGATCAAAGAAGAAAGTTCCACAGTACACTTTAATTAAAGTGAAATTGTAGAATTAAAATAATACAAGGCATAGAAAACTGTATTTTGTTTGAAAATGCATCAAACCAACCAAAAGCACAATACTGTTTCTATTTGTCCGGGGAAATTAGACAACGCCAACGCACTCTGTCTAGTATATGCAGCCTTTGACACCTACGCCGTCCTGACTAAAACACATTCTGCTGATATTTTGCAGGCTGAGGTGGATGGTGTGGCAGGTGACCAGCTGAATCATCCCTCCACTCTGTCTTCTCTTTAATAGCACCCCTCTCCTCCTACTTGTCTCTCTCCCCTCTGTGGTGAGCAGAACTCCCTGCACTCATCAAAACCTTGAGCTGCTACAGTGTCAGCAGCTCTCCATGTTACCATAGTGATGGGTTTCATAGCTACCGGTATGAAATGGAGAGGTAGCTGAAAACAACCTTGATGCTGAGCTACTGATGAAGCAGCCTAATTAGCATGATTACCTAACTTTTTATACATATAGATGGGAAAGGCTATAAAGGCATTAAAAAACTGTATGTAGACACTGATGAATACTCACGTGAGAATCTGATAGATATCCTCTGATCTCCCTTTACGTAATCTCAGGATCCATGCACCAGGATTGGCTTTCAGTTGGAAATATCCCTGTTGAAACAGCATTTAACATTTACTATAAGCATACAGTTCACCCTTGTTATCTCAACCCTGGCATGATTTCTGTTCCAAACTTACTGCTGTAGTTAAGTACTATGATATCCATTGTCACCCATGCAAAAAAAACTGTCTTGGTATTAAGTAAAGAAGGCTGCTGACCAGGTTAGCCATGACAATAGTGTCATACATGAGTGGGTCCCGACTCATGCCCAGGGTAAACTGCAGTCCACGGGGAGGCTGGCCTGTTGACAGGTCGAAGCAGTGGCCCTCCAGCAAGAGGTGCTCCAGCTCATATTCTGCTGTCACAACCCCGCTCACCTGGAGAGAAACCACAAATTGCAGAGGACAAAAAACAACAACAGGGGAATGATTAGTAGAAAGCACCATGGCTCTAATTAATGGGTGAGAATGATCAGACGGCTGGTAGTAATGACTAAGGACTCGAAATACCTCCTGCAGGTGGATGTTGTCCAAGTCATGGGGACTGCGGACAGCCTGCACAATCCAGCTCTCTGGTGTGATCATATTAAGGGTGAGAAGGGGAGACTCTGGGAGCTCCATGAAGCGGGCAACTGGTCCTGGAGACACTGTATCGTTGGCCAAGAAATTCACATCGGACTCCAAGACAAAGCGGTAAAAGCTGTTAAGACAAACAGAGATGATCAAAATGGAAGTGTTAACTGTGAATTAACATAATATCTAACATAGCAGAGAATTGAAAGCACTAAAATTGTGCATATCCACTGGACTGATAAAACAATTTCATCCAACAAACGCATTGTCCTGTTTTTAGCAAGCACTAAAATGATGACATGTTGTGAAATCTTCTTTCTAGAACAGACTCTGTTGTGAAATCTTCTTTCTAGAACAGACTCTGTTGTGACAGCTGGATATATACAATCTGTTCAAAGTGAGGAATCTAATGCTAGTTAGTGCTAGTGATCCTGCACAGCCAATAATAGAAATATGTGCGGCAGTCTTTGCACCAGAAATGTTCCCTTTCTCCATTATTACTCATTACATTTGACGCAGACGCTAGCTCCAGGCTAATCTTTATGCTAATCACTGTGCTTCAGTGCACCCTCTGACACAGAGGAGTCATAATGAGTGTAGATAATGTGGCAGATGATAAACACTAACAATGCTATTTCTTTTTTTTTTTTTGCTTTCTTATGTTAAAAAAAGGTACATCATTTCTTATTCACAGGGAGATTTCACAAAAGTTAATTCCCACCGCAGCATCAGTGGCTCTGTGGACCAGAACAGACCAGTTACAGAGGGGCTGTTGACTCCAGGGTGAGATGGAAGTGGTGAGGCAAAGGTTGTAGTAAAGGGGAAGAAACCCAGTACACCAGGGGAAACTCGCTGTCTTCTTTCGATTGCTTTGTTTGTGAGATGGCCAGTGAAAAGAGAGAGAAAGAAGATGAGCAGCCCTGTGGTCTCTGCTGCGGTCTTACCACTATTAGAAGTATACCGGTGAATGAAATGTACCCACTGACAGAACAGAACAGGATTCATGTGCATCCACTGACAGCAGTATCTCCAGGGGTGGGCTATAGGATTACCAAGCTTACAGCTCTACAAGGAACATCGAGCAGTAACTGATCTGAAATTTAAAAAAAACTACTCTCATCCCCTCATGGCACTAACAACAATTGACATATTGAAATATCAGCTTGCCAGGTGATCAGAATTTTGTTTTTCTTTTTTGTCTTGGGGGTTTTTGTCTTTAATGGATAGTGACAGCTCAAGAGTGACAGGAAAGGGTGAGGAGAGAGGGGATGACATGCAGCAAAGGGCCACAGGTTAGAGTCAAATCCTGGGCCGCTGCATCAAGTAGTCTGCCTTGGTACATGGTTGAATGTGAGGACGGCAAGCAACCAGCAACACAAAACATTTCCGGCACAAAGGTTGATAACATGAAATGTTTCTGCATTGGGAAATACTGGACTAGTGGAATAGTGGACTAGTTGTTAGTTGTAGCTTGACTGCAGACATCCAGCTTATTTATCTCTCATGTGAAAATATCTTGTAGCCATTTGTGTCAATTACAGGCAATTGTCACTCTGGGGGACAGGAAGTGAGATGGGTTTTGAGTGATTTGTGGGGAAAGAGTTATTTCCATCAATTCAATTCCAGCTGGTCTGTGACAGAGATCAATAAAGGCCATACTGTAAACTGTCCCAGTATACGTGTGTTCAGTGCTAACACTATAAATGACTCAACCTATTATGGAACAAATATAATAAAGAAAAACACCCCACATTGTATAATGACTTCACTCAGTGGTGTGAAAGTTAATGGACAATTTCAACCTTTCATTTGTTGTTTTGTTGTTTTTTATGTTGTTGTTTTTACTGCATGGCCTGAACCGCAACAGTGCAAGCTGTAAGCAATTTGCCCAGAGATGCAAGGGGAGGCCCAAAGCAATAAGGTGGTGTTATTAAGCAGATTGCATCTGTGCAGTATAATCTTACAAAGGGAAGAAGCGAGGCAGAGATGCTAAGTCTGCAGCGGTCACAGGACACACAAACAAGCCAAACAGGAAAATTTAATTACTGTTGGAGTTAGAGTTTACCTCTTGAGGGGCATCTCGGACAACTTGGCCCGGCAATTCATAAACACCTGCAGTCTCACATTGACCACTTGACTGAGCACCTGCAGGAGTCACAGAAGAACAGACCCAGTTAGAAATCAGGAGTAAAGTACAGTCCAGCCAAGCTTTCGCTGAACAAAAGAACCCATGGAAGCTTCTAGTTTCACTGTCCATTACTCTAACTATACTGAAATTTAAGAGCATCACAAATAACAAAGCACATTTCCTTACATAACATCTTTTATGATATAACAGTGGTCAAATAAATAATGAGCCAGTGGTGATGAGTGCATTGAACTGCCATCCAACCAACTGAGATGCCAATATGCTGGCATCATAATTTTCTACTGCATACTGCAGTACAGTACTGAAAAGTGTACACTGCAAACAACAGCTACTGAAGGTGGCTGTCTGACTGGCTGTCTGTAAAGGCACGGTGAGTCATATTTTCATATTCACCCAAGTCAAATTCTTCACCACAGCAAGCCTCCAGCAAGATGCAGCAGACAGCTAATAGATTCAGTGAAACTAAGCTCACTAGGGAAACCATTTCCAAAAACAAAAACAAAAACTGATCTGATCAAAGAATAAATAAGCATACTTCCTGTAGTTCACGAAGAACATACGTAAGTGGAAATTAAGGACTTTTTAAAGTTTTCTGATACATTTTTTTCAATAAATGCTTTTAAGGTGTTGGAAGGTAAGGAAAAGAACATAACCATGAAACATCTGATCATACAGTAGCTCATAGAAAAAACATATAAATGCACCTTTCCTGTACCTTTCCTAATAAAAGTGATTTTAAAGTGTCCTTGCTGTGTGAGAAATCAATGGAGAAAACAGGAGAAGAATACAGCTTACGATCAGTACAGAGGACATCTTCTGTGCCTCCCTTGTGAGGGGGTCAACGATTGCCACAACATCATAGAACACCTCGTTTTCACGCGGGGAGAGATGGAGCACACTGAGGAAGAGAACAGCACGCCAAAGCGGATTCAGCAACACAAGGTTATACAACCCTTATTCAGCAGAACTGCAAATCAAGAGATTCGCCTTTCTGGACCACCTGAAATGATGGCGTGGCAATTTTCTGATCCATTATAACAAAAGCAGAGTAAAAACCTCCTTGTGAGACTGCAGAGCCAATAGGACAGCAAACAGAAACGTTGCCCACCTGTGGCTGTCTTTGATAAAGTGGACATCCCTCCTGACTTCTCCTTTGGGGGCTGCAGTTAGGAGGGCATCAACTTTCATAACTAAGTCACTGGCCCTATGGGAAAAGAGGTGTAGCAGGGTCAGTCCATCATCTATTAATACTACGTGCTAGGAGAGATGTCAAACAGAGCTCATAAAGTAGCCTCATAAATCTGTTCAAAGCTACTCTATCTTTCTTTTCTTCATTACAGAACACTTGACACATGTTCAGGAAAGTGTTGAAAGCTAAAAGTGATTTAACATTACAACAACTATTGTGTCTATCCTGTAATTATGGGATGCTAAATGTTTATCACAAACAGTTAAAGAAAAAAGAAAGAGATATTTGTTTCTTCACATAAGGCAGAAAATACAAACATACTGCTTTGGCTTCATCCCCATCTGTTTAACTTTGGCTTTGACTTTCTCTGCAGATCCGCTCAGTGTAATCTTCTCCAGCAAGTGGAAATCCTCCACAGTGAATTCTTCCTGCTCTTCAAACGCACCAAGTATCTAACATAAGGAGAATAATGCAGTCAGAACACGACTTTACAATTCTTATCTCAGCATGTATTATTTACTGTTTGCCAAGGGAGGTGTTAAATGTAATGTGATTGTATCTACTTAAAGTAATGGTATTCAGTGACTGTGTTCCTCCTTTCTATTTTGGGAGTTGAGTCCTGCCACAAGAGCAGAGGAACGTAAAATGATATTAATTGTTACTGCCATCTCAGAGGCCGGGCCTCTTCATCCGTGGCTGTCAGCATCACTGCTGCTGAGACATCAGTCATCGGCTCTGTACTCACGTACAGTCAGCACGTACAAACAATCACACAAACGCACAGTGCAGTTTGTGCCACCTATGACCTTTGAGAAACAGTCATGCTGATTTGACAGTACTAAGGAAGCACTCTGAAAGCATAAGAGGGAAAATCATCCAAAGTGCAGCGGCTTCAAGGATCCTGCTCCATTGTATCAAACAACAGCAGCAACATTTACCCAACACTTTACCTTTCTGACAACTGAATGTGCTCTACTCAACTTTGATGCAAAGATCTATAGATTAGTATTCTCGAATAACTGAGAAGATGCTAGTTGAGTCCACTCACCCTGCCGTTGCTGATCACTGCCCGCTGTCCAGGACTGAGTTTCAGGATGTCTTGACAAAACTGCTGCTGACTACGGATAAAATCCACTTCCAGTGTGTTGAACTTTTTCTCAAAGGCATCGTCGTCCATGCCCTAGAGCAGAAAAACAAAAGTTTGTTTGGGTATTGGTAAATTGATTGCATTGTTCGCTGACACATTTCTGAAGAATTTGTGATGTACTGTAAGATCCAATAGACTAGCTCAAGGACCTTTCTGCCTTTACAGTCTGTCCAAAACAAAATCTGAGTGATGCATTGGCGTAAGGAATGATGTATGTGATGCAAAAGAATTATTCACAATATCATTGATGCCTTACATCAGCGCAATCACTGCAGCTTTCAAACATAAAATATTTCAGCAACAGGACCGAGCTGTAAGAAATGCACATGTGTGAAAATTAGATTAATCAATTTGTAATTAATATAACAAACTCTTAATTAAGCCTCAGCCATTTTTGTCTATAACAAATTAGGTGTGGGAGTGGAAGGTTTGTGGAGTCAGGTTATTAGTTTCTCCAACATCTCTCCTCAGGAGAACAGGTGAAATACCAATAATGTCAGCACAATCCAGTCAGCAAGTCTGTCTGGCAGCCAATAATAAACTCATATCCCTCGACTCTAAGTCTCAACTCACACAGCCACCTCCTAGCTATCTTTCTGTTGCTATTTCCAGCCCATTCTCTCCCCATTGTTTAAGGCTGGTATAATTGAAGGGCAGTTTGTTATGGCTGGTCCCAGATGTAACCTGTGCTGTATGACTTGTTCCTGATGGAGAGATGGAATATCTCCTGTCAGCTGATTTGTTGATAAGTGTCAGAGAATTTGTATTCTTACGTGTAATGATGTGTGGGTGGATACTGCACACTACAGCATGGAGAACACTAGTGGCTGTAGACTGCTTACAGCGGCAGGAGAGTGATGGTCAGGCTTGGCTGAACACTTGAGGCGCACACAACCATGAACGGTGAGCAGAAGCTCAGCCTTTCATTCAGGTCCTGGAGACCAGGTATCCACCATCACTTTTTAGTTAAAGATTCAGCGTGTGGAGCCCGCCGTGTGCTGGCCCCTGTGACAGATCAAGTGGAACTGACAGTGAGTAGGCTGCTTGCCTTGGCATCCACAGGCTGTGGAGCATCATGCGTGCTCTAAATGTATTCTGTTAGCTGATGTTCAGTAGAGGAATGAGAAGATGGGCTCATCAATCACTATTTTCCCAGAGTGTGCACTTAAATCAAGAAAGCACTGGCAGACAAACCTTTGCGAGTGGTTATATCCAACCTTTGTTTTCCTCGTTTTTGCTGTCATGCTCATAAATTCTGCCTAAAATGTTCCCACGTACATCAGTGTCAAAATAATATTCCTCCAATTTTTCAGAGATACATTTCGCAGATACACCTTTCACTGACACAATCAAAGGCACCAACCCAAAATCAAATCATCAAACCCCCCCAAAAAGTGACTTAAGTCTATTCATTTTATGCTTTTTCTACTTCACAACATTTCATCGGGAAATATTGTAATTTTTACATAATTTCCTCTTTTACTCTTATACATCTGACAGGTGTAGTAACTAGTTACTTTTCAGATTAGAAAAGCATCTTTGATATGATGCCATAAGACAATATAGATTTATCAGCTGTTAGATACTGTTTATATTCAGCTATCCCTTTAATATCTCTGGTTGTATTAGTCCATGGCAGGCAGTGTTGCAAATCAGTGAGCAGGACTGTTTTATGGCAGTATTGGATTTATAGGATTTTACATCAATGTGATGAAGTACCTCAGGCACTGTACCTTTTACACTGGTTCAGCCTAAAACAGAAATTTCCATCTAGTTATTGTATGTCTAAATGGTTTATCAAAGGATTTTTTAAAGAAATGTACTATGCCACCTTAATACAAAACTAGATATACCATAATAGAAGATTGTTGTGATAGCATCTTTTATATCATTTGTGTTGTTCCTATGCTTCTTTGTTTGCTGGCTGTGTGTCCTCTGAGGTTGAATTTCACCACCTCAGCTCACCAGGCATTCATGTGTTTAAGGAGGTAATAAAATTAAAATTTCTAATCAGCCTCAACTGCTGGTATCAGAAAATGTCTACGTTTACTGCCTGTGTTGTTGCTGGTAGGAGACATATCCTACTTGTAATGATGATCATGTAAACTGCTCCTTTCTGACAGCCAGGAGGCAGGTCACATGTAAAAAGCCCAATATTACATGAATGTGTTATCTTGGTTATGCTACTTGCTAATTACTTCATAAGATAAGATAACAACATACTAATAGCACAATATGATCATGTTTCAGCACACAAACGCCTTGTTGCATTGTGATTGTTAGTGTGGTTATAGGCCATGTTTAAAGGATTTTGGGGTTTGACATTGTGTGTTTGTGGGACGTTTTGGACCGTAGTGGGGAGCAGTTACTTCTTACCAAATATCATATATATATTATCACATAAATCAATATTATGTGATAATATTATATAGATGACTTTTGGTGCTTTCAGAATATATTGAAAGACAAGATAGTTTTAAGACAGTAAACTATTAGTAAAAATTATATTTCTACAATGGATAATCAGTAATTATTCATTTCACTCATAACAATAAAAATGTTACCAAAAGAATACTTGATGGTGTTTTTCTGCAAAAGCCATGGTTCTCAAATATTAAATGCTGTCTAAACACAAGTAGCTACACAAGAACGTCGCCTAAATTAAGTCAAAATTTGGAAATATGCTGAATCAAATTCGGTTCTTGACCATTTTTAAGCAGCCCCAGCTAGCTGCTACAAAAACATTTTGCTTGGTATCAAGTGTGGAGGTTGAATAGCAAACATTTCTTACTGTAATGGCTACTGGTAACGGCAAATTTATGTCGTATAACAATAAAGACAATTCAAGACCTCATCTAGTCTCATAATATAATCAGCACCCATACTTCTATTTTAAGGTAAAAATACAGAGTTTAAATAGCATCCATTTGCTAGAAATATGAAACATGCAAATTAAATGTTTGGAAACTGAATCCCTGAAGTGACAAAACAGAACTACATTCCTTAATCCCTCCTTTACCTGAATCAGTAAGTCCTTCATCTTGGTCCCCTGTTGGAGGAGCTGGCTGCTCTCCTCTTTCAGGAGTTTTAGCACAAACTCTGCTGCAGCCTTATTCTTCTGGGTGAGGAGAGAAGCCCAGATAGCCCTGTACAGCACAGTGTTATCTTCGCTGGGCTTTCCACTGGGGTTATCTATCACCCCCACACGCACTCCAGGGCTGGCCTTCTGCTTGCACACACACAAACAGAGCAGTGATATAAATTCACACAAATATCACACATTCTCATATTTCCACAGAGCACAGGTATCAGTGAGGGAAAGTGCTGGGAGGAGAGAGTGTTGATTGCTTAAAAGAGACAGTAAAGGTTTTCTCCTAATCTGCTCATTCTACCAGCAAAGAATCTTTTTTTTTTTTTTCATGATAAATACAAAATGCCTGCTTGCTGCATCACACTTCATTGATCTGTAGTGTATTAACAGTGAATATTTCATTTTAGAAGCATCTGTACTGATGATTCTTCCAAGAGCAAACATGCAGAAAATTCATTTTCTGATTAACTTTACTTTGGCTTGTGTCATAGGGGCCTGTCTTTAAAATCATTAAGAAAAGTGTCAATATACTTCATCACTTCTGCTTGTATGTGAGGTTTATTGCATACAGAGATACACAGATTTACTGCAGATGGGTTTTGTAGCTGCGGCAACACCAGCTGAATCGAAGACAGGTCAATGCGAGAAATATTGTTGATTGAGTCAACATTAATTGCTTCTAAGAATTCAAGGCTTTTGATATCGTGTCAACACTACGAAGTAGTCAAAAGAAATCACACACTGGTGTTTGAATTCTTCTTTCACTACACTTGACATCAGCATTTATGTTTTTAATGCATAATAAAAACAACACACATTTACTCTCTAATGGAAACTAAATTATGGGTTTAAAGAATGGGCAGAGGTGAACAGGACAGAGAGTAGATGATACTCACCATATGTTTCAGAGCACTGAGCAAAAGTTTCCTTCCTGAGACCTTCTCAAAATCTCCGACTATCCACATGGTCACAGCACTCATCCCATCCTCATCTAAGGTTAAAGAGCAATAATTATTTAGTACTCTGAATACATATGATACATATTACCTGCCATTTTAAAATACATTCCAGTCCGCTGCTGTCCGTGGCAGTTTCCTGAGATTTGTACGATTGATACACAATGAAAGTGCCAGTGGAGGGCGAATGTATTTTTGAGTGGTTCCTATCCCAATGTCAACCTTAATGCTTACGTGGCATTTAGCATGAACTGCTAATCCTTTAAAAGGGTTAGCTTATGCTTATGCGCTGACAATTGGATGAAAGTGAGAAGGAAAATGAGGTTCAGTCATTACAGTGAATGTTCGGTTTGTGTGCGAGAGGTGAGAGAGACATCTGGCAAAGAGCTCATTGTATTAGTGGAGAATCATGCCACCTGCCATAGTTATATTCCCCCTAGTCAGTCAGTCAATCAGTCAGTCAGAAAAGCAAGCAGTCAGCCGATCAGCTAGTCCACAGAGGGAGGACGGCAATCAGCCTCCTCAGCCTCACTGAGACAGCTACACTCCAGGCCAGAGCAGTGAAATGTAGCTCTGACGACCATTTAGACTGTTGGCCCAAAGCCAGTCAGCAAACCCAGCAATTATCTTGCTGGAGGCGCAGTCTGTCTACTTTAACAAAGGTCAATTTCACACTTTCATACATCAGTAAAGCAGTACTTTTGTTTAGATACTGCTCATTTAAAGATTTTAAACAAGTTAAGTGCTCATTGGTTGTTCCGCTTTAGATGACAAGATGCAGATGCTTGAATAATGCTTCTGTATTACTACAATGTTCAAAAACTCACCACTGTTACCCATTTCATTTCTGTCAGTCACATACTGTGGCATACATGTACTTTGTATGTATATATATATATATATATATTAGCATACTGTATATATTTTATTACTATAAAGGTACATATGCTCTTATATTTCTATTTCCATTTGTTTTACTTAATGTATAAACCTATATATACACATTTCTATTCTATATATACTTTGTTAGATATTGTAATATAAGTATTATTTCTATTCTTTAACATTGTGTGAGCACCTTGAACAACTGTAAAACGTAATGTTTTAAAGTAAAACGGATTCTGATTCTGATAAGTGATTTATATAGTTGCAAGTCATTGTGTTACTGACAATGAAACAGTGTTATCTGAAATTGTGTAAATTAGGAAAGATAGGCATAGAATAATTAGTGACTCCATACCACTATTTGTAAAATACTTCATTCTCTTAGCCATCACAGCTGTTTTGTCTCTGGAGTCCAAGAATGAAAACATAGTTGTGTCCTCCCAATCATCTACAACTGCAAGGCAAAAAAGAAAAAGTGAAAACAAAATTAGAGGAATATAAAGTGTTAATCAATAACGTATAGCTTAAGATGAGTAGCACAGGTAACCTGGCTTGGCAGTGAAGTCCAGGTACTGTCGGTCAGTGCTCAGGATAAGAGGGTTCACCCTGGGAACCACATTGGCCTCTTCCATTAGATAGTCCACCACATCTGAGCCCTCAGTCAATTGACCCTGTAGGCATAGGACAAAAACAGATGACCGTGACGTCCCTGAGAACATCAATACTGGTTCTTGTGTGTGGCTTATTTTTGACCAAAAATGTTATGACCTTATTTTACAAGTGTAAATGTATCTGTAAATGCAACAATGTAAAGGGCCGGGGGAGGAATATGTATTCGCTATGAAGAATAACACTGCAAACAACAATGTCCTGCTATCTGGCAAATCACGTATATCAATCAAAAGGTTCTACTCCGACCACAAAACAGAGGTAGGTTTGGCGGATTGAATACAGACATGTCATACCATAAAGACAGCTCTCTGGAAGGCGGTGGTGGTGTCCATTATGCGCTGCAGGATAATGGTTTCCAGCTCGTCTGGGTCCATCTCATCTGGGCTTAGAGGGACTCCATTAAATAAAGCCAGTGGTAGAGCACCCAGGCCACTCTTTTGGTGGAAGAGGGCACCATCCTGGAGCACACAAAACATGGACTGAATTCTTTCTGCATTCTCCTGATTAATATTATTTTACGTAATTATTCTTACTTCTAATAAAGAGAAAGAAACAAGAGCGGGCCATTTCATTTCCATACCTGCCTTTTGTCATCATACTCGGATTCTACACCTAGAATCC
>NW_023340095.1:14784965-14793782 GCF_004916995.1 Morone saxatilis | reverse complement strand
CCCTACATCTACTTTGTTGTACATCTGCAAGAGAGTGGCAAGTCAGATCAGATTTGACCATCACTGTCTTCAAATCCCTGCGACTGTCAATACTTTCCAACTCTATCTGGAAGAGCCGATACCGGAGGCAAAATCCCACCGACTCATCTAGTCCAATCATGTCTAAAACCGCAGGATAACACGAGACACAATAAAACAACTGACTTCTGAGGCATGAAGAGACATGAGCTGGAGAGGTATGTGCTTTAGTTATTCTTCAAGAAGTGCTTGCTAAAACAACAGAGATTTATATGTGACATACTTACTGAGAGCATGGACATCAGAGCCTGGGATAAATCATACTCCTCTGCAATGTAATTCAGCAGTCGGTAAAATCCAACCCCTGCGTCTGAGAAGCCATCAATCTCATCTTTGGTGTTGACGACAAACACAAATCCAATCCTACAGAAAGGGGTCAAAAACAAGTATTCAATTTGCAGGTGAAATGACAATCACTACCTGGTAAAGACTATGAATGCCAAAAGTGGACCATATAAACAGCTTTGGAGGTGTGACAAATCACAGCACTAACCTCAGAGGGATCTTATGCTTGTAGAAAAGCTGTGCTAGTTTCACCAGCTCAACACTTTCTTCTCGTACTGGATCTAGGAACAGCACCTAACAACAAAGGCATCGTCATCTAATCTGAATCATAATACATTTACGAATACTCAGTGTCTGACTTGGCTCATAGATGAATTCCAGTTTAGCACAATAATACATCCAGTCCCAGACAATTCTGATAAACAGAGGCAATTGAAAATGCACTCACTATTCTCTTTTGTGAGAGTGAGTCTAACTGTACTAACTGAAATGTAACAACCCACAATTTGACATTTAATCTGAGTCTATCAGAGAAGAGTTTCACAGGGTTCAGTTAGGTAAGTCAAAGTAACAGCTGAACTACAGATTGCTCTCAATTCCATTCCCTTCGTCACCTCTACCTCTCAGCATTTCTGGCCTTCAGGGGACTCACCAGGTTGAAGAAATTGCGTCGGATCTGGCGGATGACTCCGGGAAAGGTGGCTCTGAGTAGCTCCTGTACACCTGTTGGCCAGCTGCGGTACACTGGGTCATTCTCTATGTCATTTAGCCACTAAAAAGTGCATGACAAAAATAGAAGCTTGTGTGAAAATGATGATATTCATGAGTTAAGTGCAAGTAAGCAAACAGTAATCTTGGAATAGGTAGAGAGTAGGGTAGAAAGTACCTCACTAAAGGTATATTCTGACTGGTAGAGTGGTGTTTTTCTATTACTACTCTTTTTACTACATTTCTTCGATGGCTTGAACATGATACCCATGACAGAAATCAAAATGCTGGCTTTATCTGAGGGCTTTTCACTTGAGCCACCTAGTAACAATACACGACTTTCTAATCAAATATGTTATGTGTGATATCAGAGTAAGATGTCATGTGCCTAAAAATACCTTACTCCTTTGCTTTTGTTTGACTTTATCACTCTGTGTTTGTAACCTCCACAAGCAACCTCTCCCACAACTCCAAATTCCAAACTTTCATTCACAAACGCTGTGTATCCAAGGCTGGCTGAATGTTTGGGTGTAACTGCCTTTCCAAGAGCAACCACACCCTATACTTGGCTTTAATGATTCAGTGTGGTGATAAGCGTATCCTGTTATGTGTTTGAGTGCCGGGATACTGCACAGAGTTACATCAGGTAGGCTTTAGGTAGGCTTTTGAAAGTTTAATTTCTTTCCTGTTAACTGTAGTTCTATACCTTAAAAATTAAATCAGAAGCTAAATAAAGCTTTTGCAAGGCACATAACTAAACAGTTCCATGGACAGACATATGCTGGATCTGATGTGTACTTGTTATAAAGCTAAATATAAAATATACAGCTAAACTACCCACCATTAGACAAAGCTATTAGATATGGATTTTTATGATAAATGACCAGAATCATGGCTCCAAAATGATCCATTATTGCTGGCCAATCTGGAACTATTAGTGGTCTTTCTCTCTATAACTTAAGAGTACAAGCATTGTCCCAGTGCAAACGTTTGCCTTGCTGGCACACTGTCATTATCTTTGTCTCTCTCTCTCTGTCTCTCTCTGTCTCTCTCTCTGTCTCTGTCTCTCTCTGTCTCTGTCTCTGTCTCTCTCAGACACACATACTGTACATAATCTTCATCTCTAGAAGGGGAAATGCAAGCTGAAATGACAGAATACTTTGTGGAATGTTGAAAGGCTTAAAATCATCATTTCTTTGGCATTTTTATAGTACCTAGAATATTAAAATGGCCAGAGGGGCTAAAATGAACACTTGCAAGTTTTTAATTTGATAGCTTTTCTTGGCTAACTTCCTAATTAATAACTGAAGTTTCTGGCAGGCTTGAGACCGTTGCAATAGGCTGTTGACTGATCCACTAATTCATACCCTGGTGCGAATACACAGAACATAAAAAAACATTCCTGCAGAGTTGATCTGAGCCAGAAGAATAATGATTTTCAACAGGACTCACCATTATAGCTGGATGTCTGATGTCTAAGGCATAGCTGTCATCCACAGCGTTTACAGGTAACCTCAGCAGCTTGCCCTGATGTTCTCCTTTTATGCCTAGGTTATGAAGCCCCTCCAAGACCCTGGCCTCTCCTCTGAGGATGTCCAAAATGCTGCAAATAACAAATCACAGGTAAGTTATTTATACATATTAGCTGTGGTGGCAGTGGTTTTGGGTTGCAACAAACTCTGATCCTGCTGTAACAGGATTACTGAGCCAATTCATTGATCTGAGACTTCCTGGGGAGAGCACAGGCAAACCACCAATTCCTCCTGTTGGATTCCTACCTGAAAGGGTTATGAATGTCCAGATCGATGTGCAGTCCGTTGATGAAGAGCTCCCCGTCTCCCGGGTGAACACCAATGGTCTCACTGAGATGCTGAAAGAACAAACTCAAAGACTTAGTCGAATGCCAAAATCGCTAAATGAGTGATTCTACCTTTAATGTCTGGTCCTTTGAGAAGAAAAGATGTGCACAGTTACTACAGCAGTAAGTAGAAGAGAGACTAGGAGAGAAAAAAAGCAAGAATAACAAGTGATTCAGATACAGGTTAGAAACTCATTCCCTAAAAATAAAACTTGTGAGATGGCTGGATGTTATCAAAGAAAACCTCCTGCACTATCATGCAGGAGTGCTGCTTATGATATCACACCTTTTGGTTCTCCTCAATTTCCTTTCTCATTTCCTGCTTTACGGCCACTCTTGTCAGTGATCTGTGGGAACAGTAAAACATGTACAGTCACCATCAGCTTTTACCACACCCCCAGCCGGCAGTAAAATGGCACTTTTAATCTTCAAAAACCTGTGGGCTCTCAAGATGGTACATTTTCAGTCAATTCCCTGTAAACACCAGACTCTTACTCAGCACTTTTTGGCATTATTACAAGCTGCCTAAGCCAAAATAAGCGAACATCAAAAAGCTGATTAGATCAATGTATTAAAAATGTATTTATTATAGATATAGTTCAAACAAACGGGTATAAAAGACATATTTCGTGTGTACTTAAATAACAGCATTTGTTTTCACACATTGTCACGCAGAGTAAGGCTCCTTAAAAAATATGGATTTTGGAAGAGTACCAAATGAGTTAGACAGTGAGCCAGAAAGAGAAAATAAGAATGAATGAATTTTCTTACCTGGCTTTGCTTGGAAAGTTCTGACTGAGGTCTCGCATGAACTTCAAAGCATCAAACTTTGGCACGGACATTATTCTGGAAGCTGCCTGGAAACTAAGATCTGTGGAGATCAAATGATGAAATCACCAACATTTATACCTTATATAACTACAAATGCACATTTTATTTACACTAATTAAATCCATGCAAGGTAATCAAAAGGAGTAATTTGCTATGGCACAATGGATATGGTAAAATGATTAACTGCTACAGCAACTCCAAAGCTAAAACAACACAATTCCACACTGCAATAATTACACATTCCCACTGTACTGATTAACTGTACAATCATTAAGCAACTGAAATAGAAAATCGAGACCTTGCATTTCCCACACTTTGAGAGGGACCATGTCATTGGTACTCTCCAGGAGATGTTTGCGAAGCTCAGTAAGTTGCTCCTGGATTTCGGGGTGAGATTTCCTTAAGAGAAGTAAAAAAAAAAAAAAAAGATGGAAGGAATATAAAAATACAACACACAGATTTGTTCTGATGTTAAGTCACACAAGGCAAAGGATGTCTAGCAGCAATAACTGAAAATACAAGGAACTGAAAAAATCTTTATGGCACGTAACATGTTACAGTTGAGTTACTTACTTTAATTTTCCAAAAAGGAATCCTTGGACTTCATCATTATTATCATCCTCAGCATTTGTAACGGTCTTTGAATCTATAAAGCAAAAGATTTGTATTTTATTGCTTTGAAAACAGCAAGGTCCATCACAGAATGTTTGATAAGTTACCAACTGACCTTTTACTTTGGTGTCATCCACGGCTTTGTATTCTGTGCTTTTGATAGCTAACTCAACACCGTACCCAGATAAAAGCATCTTTTGAGGCTTTGGATCCTGCAAGCAGCGAGAAGCAGAAAGGCTTCAGTGTAGAACAGTGTAGCGTTTTTGTGTGTACGTGCATTTCCGTTTAAAGTACTGTGATAATAGACAGTGTTCACAGCAGCCATTTTAACAGGGAATAGTAGGGTAAACACAGCTGTTATGAATGCTACTTAAGGCTTCATTCCTTTAAACGTAGCACAACCTTTGCAGTGAGCCAACATGCACAATAGCAGCACCATGACTCTGTTTTAATGGGACAGAACCTTATTTAGTATAATTTCTAACACCTGTGTTTACCCTACTATTTCATATCAAAATGCCTGTTGCGAAAAAGGTCAATAATCATCAAGACTGCAGATGCATCCCATGGGAGCTGCTCCCTTTAGCTATATACACTATATGGCCAGCATTATGAGGACACCCCTTCTAATGTGTAAGTTCCCCGTTAAACAGAAGGAATTTTTAAATACTACCCAGTCAATGGAAGTTATAATCTATAACATGTTTCACCATTGGAAACATGGACCGCCACCTGCAGCAGTAGATTTACTGACATTCAACTTTGACGCTAATATCACCCAGATTGAAAGCACTGCCTCAGTCTTTCACAGGCACAATCAGAAGGCTTTCACACCCACACTCTGCTTTTATTCAACCAACACGTCTTAAAGAAAAGCAGCTTTTACTCTATCAAAGTCTTCTATATCTCAGTTAGTTTTTGACTTTTCAGAGTTTGAGGAATCTGTAAATTCCTCTCTTCAACATTGGTCAGCAATGCAATCTGTTCAGTCCAGCATTGTTATGATCCCTGCTTTTGTAGGTATTACACTGAAGGAATAATATGTCACTGTTCTATCACTGCACTAGACACCATCTAAGTAAAGATGAAACAGTGAAGGTCTACGGCTCAGAGGAATAAGCTATATATTCGGCTTTGGCTGCACAGGTAATTCATTGCTGTTTTTACACGTTTCATCATATTTGTTGACAATAAGAAAAATGTAGGTTATCACAAGCCTTATCCTTTAAAACTTAAAGACAAAAGATACAAGGACAAGTTAAGACTACTAAATACTAATAACCACGGAGAGACACAGCAAAAAACATGATATAACATTTAATAGGTGGAACATCAATATAAAATAAAAGCATTGCTACTCACCGCTACATAATGCCGCAGAACATATACAAGTGTGCCTTCTCCAGCCTTCTCTGACAGCACTTTATGAAAAGTGGTGAACTTCTTGGTTCCAATCTCAGCATAGAGGATCACAACTGGCACATCTGTCTTATTGACCCCTGGATATGTGTGATCATTCTTGTATAAATATGGTTTTGGCCTGCAAACATTTGGAAATGTTGTTAAAAGACATTTCATAAACAAAATGATTTGTATCAACAACATTTTCCTGTGCAGTTCATCACAGGTAAAATCCAGTCAGTGAAAGCCTCAAAGAATACAATTTTAATAAGAAAATGTCTGTGTAAACTTGTCATCCTGTTCTGCTGTACAGATTGCGTTTATCCACAGAGGGGAAGACAGTGCCAAGTTACCTGCCTGCAGCTGCCTTCAGGAGCTTCTTGATATCCTTGGTACTGCAGCTATGCTGACCATGGATGGAGACAAAAGCAGGGCAAGCCTCAGGCGGAGGCTCATCACTTGCTATCTGTTAAGAGCAGAAGGGAGAGGAATGTTCTCTAACACACTGGCTACAACATGCCGGGCCAAAGTTAATCATAGTTAAACCAGTTACGTGATAGATTTATTCTCAATATTATATATAACAGTTTACAGTGGGCAGAGCAACACTTCATTTCACCAGCAAAAGGCCATTACTCACTCAAATGTTTGAAACATTTTAAAATTAGAAAAATTCATCAACCAGTGAATCTCTGTCACCAAATTACATTTTCTCCTCATCACTGCTGAAACCACAACAATCGAGGAACAGTGCACTGAAATTGCATAAGTCACCCGGTATTAAAGTCAAATTTAGACTACAGCCAACTGAATCGTATCCATTCAAAACTCATGTCATATAAACACCAGTTTAAATTAAAAAATGTTTCAGGATACCTTATGTACTTGTACTTGACAGTAACATTAAATGTAAAATCCCAAAACTAAAATTGTTAGTGTAAAGACAAAAATCTCAATCTTAACTGGGAACCACTGTAGGAAAAAAAATTTAAATCTCCTCTTGCAACTGCATTGTCCATCCACACTCTCCTATCTTGCCTCACTGACCTCATATATATTTTTTGTTGGCAGTAGGAAAAATCATTGGGCCTCTGTGTTAATGTAGTCACAGAGCCTCCTTTGCTAGTATTGCTTTCCAGTCTCTTCTCTGTCCTCTCTGTCCACCTTCCCTTTGCCCAACAATCATGAATTCTTGCACCTCCTCCTCTGGCATGAGCAAGATGTTGATCCTCTCCTATGTCTGCCTGTTTCATATTCAGGCTTTGTGGTACCAACACTCCTCTGTAGTATGAATGTGTTTCAAGAAATTACGCTCCATGAGTTGCACCTACAACATTGCACTTTTTAAGTAAGTTAGCTAAATCTTACATTTATTAGATTTAAAATCTGGTTCAACTTTTTTTGAGTATGGATTTGATTATCTAGTGCCGACTGTGCAAGGCTGTTTGACTCAATTCCAGTTAATGTCACTTGCCTTGTCCTAATTAGCAATTTTATCTAATCTCGAGCTCTGTTTAATGGTAAAGTTCAAGACAATATATAAAATGATGCAGACACATGAAAAAGAGTAACTTTTAGGTAACTCCGGCCATTGTTAATATTCAAGACCTAGATTCTAAAGCCATGCTAGCGGACATTGGCACAGCGCTGCTTTAGTTCAGAGTGTTAGCATGTTAATTAGTACAAAAGCACAAAATACAATAAATGCTGTCATCATTTTTGTTGGTCTTTTAGTCATAAACCAAAGTATTGGACAAACTGCTATTTTTACCTGATAATAGCTGGACAAAAAGTCTGTGTTAAAGACTCAGCCTTAATACATTGGGTGCATGTTCAAAGAGGTGAACTACCAGGGCTCCCCAAAGCAAACTTAAATCAAAGTTATTGATATGCATTACCAGGGTACCATGACCATATTTGGTCTCAATTCATTCTAGAAGATATTTCACTGGATAAGTAAAACCTGACCTGCAGGGGGGGCCACCCATCAACATTGCCATGGCCAAAGCCCCCTGGCCAGGTGTCAGTTATCATAGTGGCATTTTTTGAGTGAAGCTACATTTGCCAACACGTGACAGGCTGAAATAAAATTCTCACTGGAGTTTAGACAGAATACAAGTGGAGTACAAGTGGCCTAATTGATTTGGATCACCAACGCATATTCTGTTTACAGATAATTAACTTTACTAATTAACCTACTCACCCAAATTCTATGAGAAATCACATAAATATACAAGTGGATGTGGAGTATCTCACACAGCAGTTTCAGTATGATGGCTGCAATTTGAAGATTGTGCCAAAGCAACAGAAAACTGTTAGTAAGTCCTGCAGAGCACTATGGGTCAAGATTAGACTATACAGACAATGTAACTGCCTCTAACAACAAATGAACCTGGCTCTCTTGCAATATCCTCAGGCTGCTTTTGGAAAGGTTTTATAATATATACCATTTTGATCACACTTACCTGCTGGGATGCGTGGACAGCTGGTGAGTACGACCGTAGAGCCAGAGCAAATTTCAGGAGACTAACTTGAAGATCTGTGAGGAACTGGCCAGCCTTCTTAAGGATCAAGTTATAGTACGAGCGCACAGACTCTGTGAGACAAATCAACATTATTTAGTGATAATGAGGCTTTTTTAGAAGAGACGCACACCTGTTGTAAATGTATTTAAAATCTGTTCTGATACAGCAATTACACCTGTACAATCAAATGTTGTTATACCTCCATGCTTGTACACAGTGAGCTCTTTCACAGTGTCAACAAACTGCCAGAATTTCTCATTCCCATCTTCTCCAATAAACTCGCTAAAGAGAAAAAGAAAGCATTAGTCCAAACCACAGTGTGTACTGTACCTAAGTAACCATTTCCTGACTGCCCAACAGTTAGAGCTATAGACCACATAATCATTTAATATTTGCTGGTAATAATTGTGCTCTCCAGTCTTGGTTTCCTAATGTGCGCTTTAAATCATCACACAGCATTACACAGACCTTACAGGCATACAGTAGATTTTAATTACAATCAGAATCTTTTCACACACA
>NW_023340095.1:14783434-14784942 GCF_004916995.1 Morone saxatilis | reverse complement strand
ACAACAATAAAATAACTTTTGGTTGCTTTTTGAAGTCCATTACGTATAAATACTATAGTTATGATCAATTAACGGTTACCAATACTGAACTGTTATGTCTTTTGTGAAGGAATCTGTTACTTTGACTGATGAACATCAATTATTTTCTAATATGCCAATGGATATACAATTTTGGGGAATGACAATATTCCCTTGTTCGCAGCCTCTACAACATGAGGCAACTAACAAGAAAACATTATTATTTATGTTCAAACTATTTCTGTATACGTTTCCCAGGCCATAGCTACCCTCGAGGACAATGACAATGTCATGTTCTCTGTATTTTAGTGGGAATATGAATGTTACCATGTGTTAACATACCCATGATGGCTGTTTTATAAGCCAGCTACACATGTTTTTAATACTCCTGGCAGTGTGCAGAGGGCATTGAAAACCCACTTAGACCCACATGCTGGGAATTTTAATTTACAAAAAAAAATAACAATCAAGTAAATAAACAAAATATGTAAACATAATTCTGTTTGAGGGGGTATAGGGTCTATTGTCCTCCTGGCTATGGCCCCTGTTCACTGAAGATCTGAGTGTCCAGGGATCAGTACCTTGTCTCCAGGAGGAAAGGCGTCATGCTCCACTTTGCTTTGAGGCTGGCAGTGACGCCTTTGGGTGTTGATTTGACATGATGCATGTTCAGCAGCAGCAGCGACAGCACAATAATGTTCCTCATTATCTCCGGCGCGACGTAACATGAACCTACAGTGGCAGAAAGCAAAAACCCACCAACGCCACCAGTAAGTTAGTCCCTTCTGCACCTAAAGACAAGTGCCAGTCAGTGCCACGTAGTGAGGAGCAAGTTATTATCTAAACCACAACACCGGTGCACACACACGCCTAAAAAAGACTCAAGAGTACTCATTCAGGAGCTTTGACCCTCATGCTTCTGAAAATAACGCAGGTTCAGGAGTTGAGTTTAGCATTAAAGTAAACTGCCTTGTTGTGAATGGAAGCGGTACACTGGCGTGATTCAACGAACAAAGTCTACAAAGGTGGCTTACTACAGAGGTGTTAACAGTGTAACATTTATAAATACACAACCAGTGGTCACTGTGTTGCCGATAATATCGCCCTCACCCCGTCAGATGATGCTGACCGCTTCCATACAAAGCGAAAGACTTCAGGTTAGGTATTTTGGGCAGCTAACAACCCGTACAGCTCAGCTAGCTTGGTTGCCGGGGTTGCCGCGTATTGTGGTGGCTAGCGCTGGCCGATATTCCTGTGTGAAACAACCGTATAATTAAAAATAAAACCTGGCGTATGATTGTTTTGAGGCACAGTTTCTCGCGTTGTTTAAATGGACACAGTGGCTGAGAGTGAGGGTAAACTTAAAAGAATTATATTGGCAAAGTTGTAATTTATTCAGGCACAGCGGTGGGCAGCTAAAAAGGACAGCCGCTAGAGCTCAAAACGCTTTCACACGAAACACTGGAGCGAGTTGTGTGTGTGTGTGTGTG
>NW_023340095.1:14769159-14783334 GCF_004916995.1 Morone saxatilis | reverse complement strand
ACAGAAGATATTATACTAGCCTACAGTTTTCACAGGCGGAGTGGTGCTTACCATAACCAGTAAACTGATGCTCCTTTAATCCCAATTTTGTTTTTTTGGTTTCACTTTACAGGTTCATTGAAAGCTTTCTCCATTGCACATAAATTAAAACTTCTAGTTGACCACTAGTGACATTAAATGACTGATCAGAGATCGATAGATAGATAGATAGCCTACATTATTCTACACTTATTTACAACATTTAAATATTTTAATCACACACAACTCAACTTTTTTATGTAAATTCCTCGCATGACAAAGCACCAATATTTTACATGCTTCAGTAGATGTGTGACAATATCCACTGCTGCAGACTAAGCAGCTGTTTCACTTTTCTTTAATTGGTTACAGTACTGCCTTTTAAGCAGATAGACATTAAGTTGTATATTAATAAGGCCTACCCTTGCACAGGCAAATATAGACTGTAAGCAGGGGGACAGTGCTATCTCTTTAATCACCAAAGGTCACACTCGGATGAATGGGCTTCAAAAAAAAGTTACAGCGGATTTGGTATTTATATGTGGCTAAATCTTCATGTTGTCTCAGTTCAGTGTGGGCTTCTGGCTTTGCACTGTGTTAAACAAGATTATGGGATGGACGGGATGGGATGTAGAGCTCTCCCAGCCCAACCACGACGAGAGCATATCGCATATTTGTCAGCTCGGATGCAGCAGCAGCAGCAGCAGCAGCAGCATCCTCTCATCCTCTCATCCTCTCTAAAGCACTGCTTCAGCACAGTCGGTCAGACCGCCGAGGATGCTGCCGGAGGACCGAGCCCCGACAGTCCGAGCCGTGTACACATTTCTGCTGAAATAAGTCCATCATCGGAATGAACCGCGCTGCGATTTAGACCGGGATCAGCACGGGAGAGGAGGGGGGTGAAAAAAAACACAAAGAAGCTGTAAAACTACAAACTCTCATCAGCTGCCTCATTTTCAACTTGACACCGGAGCACGGAGGGAGTCGTCGGCGCGGATGCATCCCTACACTGGCTTTAGAAGTTGGACAGCCGGGAATGGGAATGCCATGACTCTTGACTTCGGACAGGATCTCCAGCGCAGTGCAGACGGCGTGCAGTGTTTCATAAACCAAAAAGGTGGACTTGTCCTTTTTGCCCAGATCGCGTGTCTCCGGGGGGTGTTATCTGATCAACATGTGGCACTTAAATAACAGGCACCTTTAGTCTACCTGAGGCATGGAGGAATAGGCTATTGATCCCCCGCAGAAGAAGAAACCCATGGGTGCAACTTATTCTTCACAGTAATGGAATGAAGACACTCTCTCGATATGATGGATGAAAGATCCAGTAAGCTCATCTTGGTTCCTATTTTAGCTGTCCTTTTTGTTATGATAGGTTACCAGTACATATGTCCCGCTGGCAGCAATTCGTGCCACTTTAAGGCTGGGGAGAAATTAAGGGGGGTGAGCCTACTTTCCACCCCGTACCAGGACAGCGACGATTTCTACAGAGACCAAGACCTGGAGGATGACAGCCCTCCTAAAGTGCCGTCAAAATTCAACTTCACAGAGAGAGACCTTGACAGACACGTGGAGTTCAACATCAAAGGGGACGACGTGATAGTGTTTTTGCACATCCAGAAGACCGGAGGAACCACTTTCGGGAGACACTTGGTGAGGAATATTCGCTTGGAGCAGCCGTGCGACTGCAAGCCAGGGCAGAAGAAATGCACATGTCACCGGCCAGGGAAAGAGGAGTCCTGGCTCTTCTCCCGGTTCTCCACCGGCTGGAGCTGCGGACTGCATGCAGACTGGACCGAGCTCACGAACTGTGTGCCTGTCATAATGGATAAGAAGGAGGCCCAGAGGAATAAAAGGTACACATGGCTGATTCCCTCATGTTGATGCCTGAATGTGTGTGTGTTTCTTGTGTGAATGAGCAGTAGGTATAGGGGCAAGTTCTGAGGTCCCCAGAGCCCCATGGGCCACAGATCAAGTGTATAGGAAAAGGCATGCAAGACAGGCGCTTTGTGGCCCCAAAACCACTGGAGCTCCATGATCAATTTAAATGTTTAATTCAGTCCCGAGCAGTGATGGATGGGATGGGTATTCACTGTGTTCCCACTGGAGTGAGATACTGTAGTTTAGTCAGGACCGATAGAGCTATTTTCTGTCATTAGTGTGTAGTCACAGGCTAGGCATTTACTGCAAGCTCCCACAAAGAAACTGATTTTAAAAAAATAATAAAAAAGGCAAGCCAGTCACCCAGCAGTCAGTTAGCTCACATTAATGAAGGTGGGTGTATCCACATAGTGTCTGAGATGACTGAGGATAATGTAACAGTTATTAACATTAAAGATAGTCTCTTACTTTGCTTGACCCCCATACATAAATTATCTGTGTTTGTCCTTTGTGTTCCTGCCCAGCTTTGTCGGTGCTGTTATTCTCTCGATCTGTGCCATTAACCAACAGCACTGAACCATTTTACAGAACTCCCCTTTCAGAGCAGAAATGATGTTGTTTGTGAGCCTGTGGTCCAAATGTTCTAATCCCCCCCCCGCTTTCTTTGTAAATCCATCGCTGTTGATTTAGCTGTCGAAAGCGGGGGTGCTACTTATTCAAACCTGACCCACACACCAGTGCACGCAACTCTCCCTGCATCTTTGGCCCCTTTGAGGCTCGTAGGCTTACAGAACTAGTGCACTACCGTTGTACCACACAAAGTCTTTAAATATGATGTAATCTCATCTCAGGACTGAATTCAGATGATCCCAAGATGTTTGGTTTGGTAGATCCACAGAAGTTAACTGTGAGGAAAACCAAAGTAGAACCTGTGGAAATGCATCACCTCGCCCATATTTTACTGTTGTAATTGCAGTAGAAAAGCCATTTGCAATTGCTTGCACTAATGTGATAGAAATGCAGTACAATTACTTAAGGTGGTGTATTGTAATGAAGTAGTCACTGCCTGAGCAATATATGTGTGTGGATGTCAATGCAGTTAGTGCTTCTGGAGACACTGATTATTTAAATTGCATTACAGTTGAGGTTATTTATTAAAATAGCACCTTAACAGTCTGTATATATCATTAAAAATACTTCCACACGTACACTTCATATAGAAAAAGCACTGAATGCCTTGTCACATAACCTGAATTTTTGAAACTGTGGAGATTTTCCTTCTCTGTTTTTTTGGAAAATACAATCCTACACTGGAATACATGAGCACATGATTTATTTCTGCTTTGCCAAGTGTTTCCTTTACTCAGGAAAGTGCTCACTGGATGCGACAGCTCTTCATTTCACAGCTGCAGCATCTATTCTGCACTTACAGTCCTCTCATCCCTTGTTCTTTAGTGGGCTCCCGCAACATCTATTCTGAATTCTGCCTCGACCAGGACTGTTGGCAGACACATTATGTTCGACCCCCTCACTAACCAGCCACCGCACCCGCCCCATTTACTAAGTGAGATGACTAATAGTATTATGCTAATTTCATCTTCATAATCATATTGTGTGTGAGCAATGCCTTAATTAAAATATCTTAAATGGTATAAAGTCAAAGGGAAAAAACACCCTTGCGCAGTAAAATACGTAATTTGTAATAAAGACCCAATAATCTACTTGTTAAAAAAATCTTTACTCCACTTAAGGGTGCAATGGGGAATACCAATCATATATCACAGCCAAATTCAGATGGCATACCCTTGTTTTGCGGTTGAGAGCCTCTCAGATTGAGTGGCTGTCTTTGCGCAGTCCCAGGCATTCACCTTGCCGGCTCTCGATATGGCAGTAAGGGGGGGAGGCTGAGGTGGGCGGCGATGGCACTGCCTGCATGGCAGTGTGTGGCCTTTTCAGCTGGGCAGGGCGCGGTGTGCGGTGAGCCAGCCGTGCGGCCCAGGAAAGGTCAGGCGTGTCAGACTGGATCAGTGTGCATGTCCTGCGGCGTGGCTCCCCTGGAGTGTGCTGTCAGTCAGGGGAGAAGTGGAGCAGGCAGGCTCTTCAGAGGCTTTTTGGAGAAACATACCTCTAAGTGCAGTCCTCTTAAGTTGCTTTGTGGAGAGCGTCATGTATGCTGAATGAATATGGCTTGTTGAGCAGGTTGTTTCCCTCTCAGGCGAATTCAGAGGCATGCACTGAGGAGAGCTGCTCAAGTTATTTCAGATTTTTACATGTTCATTAACTACTTAGTCCGGAGTAACTCGTGTAGATATATTCAGTGTGACACATGGGTCATGAAACAAGGAGCTGATATTCGCATTATACTTGCATAAAGGATGAGCTGAGTATAAATCATATCTACAGCAATGTTTTGCATGTGTAGTGAAATGTTGCAGGTCAGTATCAGAGAAATATTTGATGTGTGCTTTCCATTAAAATGAGAATGAGCTTATTCAGATTCTCACTGCAATATCTTACCATCCTGGTGCAGTCAGAACATCTGTCACTGAGATTAAAAAAACAACACAGATTTATTGTTATGGCTACAGGTCTGAGGTGAGGAAATTTGATTATCAAACATACAGCCCGAAGTCCCTACAGTGAAGCATACATTATATGCCTTGAATAAAGGCAACACAGTTAGACATAGGGCTGTCCATGTATAAATAAACTGTATGCGTGATCATTTTAGTTCCATTTGAATTTGAGTAAATACCAGCAACACTTTATATCCCCTGCAGATAATATAATATTGGTAACAGTTGGTAGGAAGAATATAGAACAATTGTAATCAAATCACATCAAATAACTGTGACAACAACCCTTTAAGATATTCTGTGGAAGAGCAACACAAAGCCTTTGTCACACATCAGACAAACTGAGAAGAAGCTTCTTCTGTGTAAGCATGACATCACTCAACCAGAACACAAAAACACTCATGCATGCACACTACCATTCATACAACAGAAAGAGAGCCTGTCTCTTCATTTGAGGTGACATAGACTTTTACACAGCATCCTCTTAATGACCAAAGTGTGAACTCTTTGTGTTTTTAGGTTTAAATCAGGAGGAAGACAAACGAAGACAAACAAGTAACCACTGATTCTACCTGAGCTCCTCATTTATTTCACATTCTTGTTTGGTGCAATTATTGCTCACGGCTCCCCTGAAAATGTGGTAAAATAGCAAATCAAAGCCTTGCTTTCACCGGTCGTTGACATGCATTGAGACGCTGAGGTGGAAACTGGATTTTTGCTGACATATAAATGAATAGAATTAAACAGGGTCATAATTTTTTGTTGCATAATGTCTGCATCTCTCACAGTATCTGTGTATAGAGGCTAGACAAGATTTGTCAGCTGAATTAAGAGTTTCTTTAGACATTTCTACATGTGGTGACGTACAATGGTCAGCCTTTGAATTTGTGTGGAACTGTGCCGCCATGTCCTTTCACAGATTTCTTGAAAGGTAGTAATGTATCACTTTGGTGGAACATCTATTATGCATATTTTTTTGAGTTCAAGATCAGTCCAGAGCCGTGCCATTACTTAGGAATCTGTATTCATTACAGGAATTCAATTTTATTTTTATTTTTTTTAAAGTCGTGTTATTACTTCTGCCACAGGGGTTATGTATGTGTTCAGCTCTGTTTGTCTGCATGTGCGTAAATAATTAAATATCTCAAAAACTGCAAAACAGATTTTAGTGAAACTGGGTGAAAAGTTCGGTCATGGGCCAAGACAAAATGTTTTTTAATGTGGATGGGGCGAACATAACTGTTAGGCATAGAACCAACAGTATTTTTTTGTTCCTGGATTCTTTAAATCCATTCAGTTCAATCCAATACAACTTTATTTATCCCTGAAAGTGTAATTGTATGCGGCCAACAACATACCAGGCCAACAAATACACATAATAAGTAAGGGAAAAACACGGTTAATCACAAAGCTCAAACAATCAAAGGCTATTTGCTAAAAACTCTGGTAACACGCACGAGCAAGAGTGCATCTGTGTCTAGTTTTCTAGTTTGTAATTGCAAACAAGGAAATAATCTTTGATCCTGTACGTTGAGCTCTATTCAAAGACACATCTTGCCATTGTGGGTTGTTAGAAATTCAAGTTTGGTTTGAAAGCACAAACACAATTGACCTCAATACATGTAGCTGAAGCAGCCAACACAGGCTTAACAATTAACCCAGCTCTTTCTTGCCTCATCCATTTGCTACATATTTAGAAGGTCTATTGGTTTATTTTATTCGGATAAAGGCCATATTTGTTTTTGTGTACTTGCTGAACAGTATGTGCAGTTTAGTGGTTCCCCTTCTAACGGTGGCCTCGTGGTAATTTTATGCACATGCTGATGTCGCAGTTTTTATTAATTATGAAATCTTCATTAGCAGCCTTCTTGTTGCTTATGCATAATGAATGCTCAGTTCGGAAGTACAAAAGGGGCCAAAGCCAAAACATGAGTGCAGTTCCAACGCTCTTCGATACTCTCCTTTGATAAAGAGGGAGATGTGCCTATGTAGCAGTGACAGAGGATGTCCTCTGCTGTGACTCTGGATAAGGATGTTTAGATCTCAGTGTCCTTGAGGTTTTTTGTGCCATGTGGACTGAAAAGCTGTCTTGAAAGCCGTGTATGTTCTTAAGATGAAAAGACAGAATAAAAGAACAAAAATTGGCAACTACTGAAATTTGATTTTCGATGATGATTACTTTTTTCATGAATTTTTTGCTTCTCTCTTAAAGGTCCAGTGTGAAACATTTGGGAGGCTCGATTGGTAAATCTAAAAAAATATTTATAGGTATGCTTTCATTAATCACCTGAAAAAAGTAGTGTTGTGTTTCTGTTACCTTAGAATAAGCCCCTATTTGCTGTCAGTCTCCTGAAAGGTGAAGGTAAAGTCCCATATGTATTATGGCCGGATGTGGTTCTGTTCCAGTCTGTTGTAGGTTACCAGTATTACGATTAATGGTTACTCTAGTTGGAATAGTAGCCAATAAAAGATAGGTAGCTATACTTAATGGGAATTAGCTGCTTGGCTGGGATCATTCTTTATTCATGAAGTTTGTAATTACGCAAGAGAATAAGGATGTGAAGCCTGAGTGTGTGTATTTCACCTACTAATTCCGTGGCACTGCTAAACTATTAAAGCTCCTGCAGTATGTTTTTTTTCCACAAGTCATAAAAATAACAGATTCACATTCCCTTAATTTCTACAGGAGTAGTAATAGACTGTTATTACTTACCTGGCACACTGATGATGCACCCTAATCTTTTGCTGATTAACACCCTACATCATATTTTATTCATAATAAGTGATGCAGAGAGGGCTGCAATTACTGTGCGGTCATTACCACTTACAGCTCTGATCACTGAACCATGTATGTCTCACTCTATCTACTATCTGCTCATGACATCTAACAATGTTGAACAGCGTGTGGGAGGGAGGCATTACCAACCTCACCCGAATTTACTTGAACTTTCAGAGACAGTGTGTTCTCACTCCCTACTCGTCAAATACTGCCACTTGGTCAGTGGCCCTGTGGTTCTGCCCCATTAGTGTTCTTTGTGGATGTGCAGGGCTCCAGCCTTGAGCATCATTTATAGAAGCACCCGCAAGACCAAGTATAAAGAGACAGAAAGAGGTGGGGTGGATGGATGGGTGTTTGACTGGACAGGACTTGAGATCGTTGTTTGTGTCACGTTTGAAACCAAAAGTTAAAGTTGACTTGTTTTAGGTTACATACGTAAGTTAATTTAAGTTACAAAATAACCTTCACAAACAGACTTTGGCTTTCATAGAACATAAAGCCTATACATTGTTTTCTATAAGAATTCAAAATAAATTAGTAGAGTAATATCAACCGATAATTTATTGGCTGTAATTTAATTATACCAATAATTAATAAAAGAAAAGGATAAATATCTAATTTTCATATTATCTTGCATCCCTATTGTTTTTATTTGGGTGAACATTTTTTACTGTTTGAAGACATTGAAAGTTTACATTTAGACTATATTTTACTAGGATTGGCAATATTGTCATTGGTCATCCTCTACAATGTGCAAATAATAACCTATTATCATTAAAACTACATCAAAATGTCTCACTTGACAGCCAGTATAAATATAAAGACTTGCTTCACTCAGAAAATGCTTTCTGGCAAAAAGGCTGAAGACTAACTTCTCACAATACCAAAAGTGCCAGTGCATATGGGCCTACCCTTTGGAGTAGTTGAAGGTCTAAATACTTGTAAGCCTAAATACTTGCACATGTGCGTTACAGCAGTAAGTGCAATTCATTTACATTCATGTACAGAATTTCTCCAGTAACAGTGTCCTGGAAACTTTAGGTAAGCAGCACACAGACTATATAGTTCAATATTTATAACATTTTATATGAAACATTAAATGCGTTGAAATTACGTCTTCATGTAAACCACATAGAGCCTTCTAGTGCAATATGACCTTGGAGAAATACCTTCATACACTATTCAATATTGTCTCTCTGTCAACCTACAACTGAACGAATGATCAAAATGATTAAACAAAATAGTTTTGTGATACATTGTTGTTGTAACCACATTTTTAGCTTGTTGAAAAGAAAGATTCAGACCAAATATCACCCAGTTTTCAGCTTGAAATCAGTGTTAAAATCCCAGTTGGTGCTCACTAGGTTCATTCGTTTCCTTTGAAATAGCAGCTGGGAAAACAGTCTAAGTTTGCTCAGTTGTCATCCGATTGTAGAAACTTAAATTTTTCTAAGCATTTTAAAGTGGCTATAATTGATATTTTTATAACAATGTTTCAAATTACAGTTCATGGTGTGAGAGACGTTGCTCGCTGTGATGAACCTGCAAAAAATTGCCAGCTGAATCTGTAGCTCCCCTGTGAGCTTTATAGTGAGATTCAGCTCATTGTTTAGCTGGTTGGCCTGCAACTTTACTGTTCTGGTGCACTCTTACTGCTCTCGTAGCAGCATTTACGGCTATAGCAGGCAGCTGGTTTGAGTGAAAAAGCTCTAAAAACCCGCTGTACACTACCTGCTCAGCATGAGAGACACAGTTAAAGACCCGCTGGTGAACATTATTCGGCATTAAGCAGATAAAGAGTCAGATATTTCCCTCCAAACTCAATGCCAATAAAAAATTAACTGCTCGATGTGTAAATAAGCAAGCAGTTGTCAAAGTTATCCACAATGTCTTTCAGCTGTCCCCAAGTGGCCAAAAAAAAAATCAGTTAGTGCAGGTTTGAGGTATTTAAGTAGCGCAAGTATTGATACGTAGTGTTTACTGAATGTCTGTTGGACAATGATAGAAAGATTGGCGCACATTTGTAACTTAAATTAAATACAGTAATACCAGTAAATTGATGCATTTTCTTGTTGCACTTTATGAACTTTTCTTCTGTGTATTCTGAAGCCTTCCATTTAGTAAAGAAGTGAGCACAGGACCACAGTTACACACACAGCAGGGTAATAGATGCCCTGCAGACACAGATGAACCTGAAGGAAGGAAATTGAGCAGGTTTACAGTTCTGGTTGTATCTTTAGATGTAGGAGGCAAAGTGCTCATCACAATGATGGGATGTTTATTATGTGTGGAGCTGCGGGTGCCCTTGCAGGCCTTGGACTTCCAGGGCGCGGAGATTGCTTTTCATGTGTCATTAATTCAAGTCGTCATCGCTGGCAGGCCTGAGCAGCAATACAGTTGGTCTGATAATTAAGTGTTACCTCTACAGAGAGTGCAACAGCATATGTCAAGCACTTGTTCACCGTCATGACAAAGAAAATGAAATGGTCAAGGAAGTCATTAAGTGCAACTCAAATTAGACTGTGCAGAATAAAATGTGGAGTGCTATTTTTTCAAAAGAAACTTCCAACAGTTTGTTAGACTTACTTAGTTAATACGGGAGCAAGTAAATCATAGCAGCCAGTATTCTTCTCAAAATCAGAAAGCTGAGTGGCCATTTTTTAATTATAACTTTTTTAAATACTAATTTTCATTCCTAATATCCAATTAAAATATCTTTATAACACTCAAACCTTTTTTTTTTTTTACATTTACTGATGCTGGCTTTCATTCTTCTATACTAATATAATACTTCTTTAATAGTTCACAGGTATCCCAGTGGGGGAGGTTTAAATTAACCATGTCAGGTTAAGAGGATGATACTAATAAAACTGATGGAGTCTGAGGGGGAGAAGCAATGAAAAGGAATTCCTAAAATGATTGCTGTATAGTATCTTCTGCTACGCCATCTGAATTTGAATCTGTAACACTCTTCTCTAGCCGTGGCCAGCAACAAGCAGAGTTGGCGTTTTTTACATTGAATGTAATGGTTACTGGATAAAATTGATCAGATTAATATATTATTGTGGTATATTTAAATTAAAAAACACATGTGAAAGCCGCTCTGAGTATGTTAAATAAAGGATGATATAATGTGTAATGAGTCGTTCTTAGTGACAAACCCACAGAGAACTATTGCTCTGCTTTTCCCCTCCGGTCTTCAGAGCTTTATAGCATCCTTCAGCTCATTATTGGGGGTCATGATTTTACTGTTTTGGTTCACTCCACTCGTATCGGCCTTGTTTCCAGATACAACAATTTGCTGTTTTCAGCAGGCAGACAGTTACCGACTCGCTGGTGAACATAATTTAGAAGCTAAAGAGTCAGATATTTCCCTCAGGAGATGGTGGAGACCAAAACAGAGTTAAAAGGAGAAAAAATATTTGTTTGCCATATCAGCTTTATAAGGTGATACAGCTATTTGCACTGCCCCCAACTGACCGTGCTTTAAATAAATAGTGAAATAATACAGAGGTTTATTGTAGAGGTAAAAAATATAGTACGAGTAAGATATTACGATGAAAGAATTAATTTTTTTTACACAGCTTCAGAAAAAGATGTATTGTATTGAGATTATGTGACAAACGTAATACCTGTGACTTAAAATAATCTTTGCCACTGACTACAATTTCTGGGGTCTTCTGTTTAATTTTTCCTGTCTTTAATAAAGATGTGCAGTTCTTTGTGAGTGTGTACCCAGTTTTCAGAAGTTTTTAAATCACTTTTAGGAAGATTATATATAATTTTTTTTGACATGTGATGTCTCTTCTATTGGAAAGGGGATTAGTGTCCCAGTTCTATGTGGAAATCTCCTGCTTGATACATGATGCACCAAACAGGGAGGCCTGAGTTGTCTTTACAAAGTATTGTTCAGTGCATCTTTATTAAATAAGCCTTATATCCTTTATATATCAATATTAGCATTTGGAGGAGATGAAAAGCTTTGCATGTGTTTGAGTTGTTATGGATATTTGTCATTGTCCATTTGGCTTGAAACTATTCGAGATGTAGTATGGAGGGAGCTTACCGTCTTTCTCTAAAAGCCACTCTAGGTAATGAAAGCCGTGCAGCTCGCCAGAGCCGGCTTGCAGCTTCTCTGATGCTGCTGTCAAATACTTGCTGGTCCGGCAAATATGAATTTCCAATCGTCTGATTCAGCTCTTATAGCCTGATTAAAGGGTGGCATTTGGTTGAGTGGCTGGCAAGGACCCTCATGCTCCAGTCACAGTTTTCAGGGATCCTGTGGTAAGAAATGTTGTATCAGACACTGCAGTGTAGCACATTCTTTATTTTTATGGCACAATTTCATAGTTTCCTCACGGAAAGTAATGACACTGTGAAGATTCTGCTGTTATTTTTTTGGCTCGAGTCAAAAATGTTGTTTTCTTGATTTGATCCCCGCCATCACATTTGATGAATACCTTGTTTTAATTCTGAACAGTGTGCCATCATGAACTCTCAGATCCCAGACGTGCTGTCATGGAGCTGAACTCCAACTTCCCAGTCAGCTTTTGATCAGTGTGAGATCACCCCCTAGACTGAAGTAAAAAGAAGAGAAGCAAAGCACCTCATACTGATCTAGTTAAATGTAGTCATCAGTTTGATGAGAATGAGTCAGCTTGTGCTGTGATTCTGAGATTCTGTGTTTAATGTCCCCAAGAGGCCTGTTTGGTGGCTGAGCTGTTCAAATGCTTCTATTATCAGAGGGGCAATTAACTTTGGCTCTGTCTTCCCTCTAATTGAGAAAGGAACATTCTAGTTTTGTACTATAAACAGTCCATAAAAAAGTAATTTGTGAAACTTTAAGATTTTTACCATAAATTCTTTAGTGTTTGCTGATCAAGAGCTGCCTGATCAGCAAGTCCAAGAATATTGCTTTGAAGACACTGGTTGTTGGCTTTGTATGGCTGCTACAGCTTTTTATGTTGTGCTGTAAATATATCTGGCTTTAGACTGGCTCTTTTTACCAGTTTAGGTTTAAGTGTTACCAGTTTATTAATGCATCACAAATGTAACCTAATAAATTGTATTTTGGGTATATAGCATCAGTTCCAAGATTGTAAACATGTAAACAAAGCAGACCTGGTTAGCATCCTTGTTAATTCACAAGGGAATTTCTTTGTGTGTGTGTGTGTGTGTGTGCGTGTGCGTGTGTGTTGTCCAGTCATCAAACATCAAAAATGCCAGCAGTGGTGTCTGCTGTGTTATTTCTCAATTGATACCTGTTAGGCCTGACGACCGTGCTAGGAATAACTGCTTCTGGAGTTGATTTATTATAACAACCTGGAGAAAGGTCATCTGTCCTTATCTGGGGCGAGCTGGTGACAGGTAAGTTATACTGTGGGGAGGCGAGCCGAGGCTGCCTCACACTGCCCAATTTGGATTCAGTGGTTGACTGAGCACCTGGCACACTTTAAGTGTAAGCACAGGTAGAGTCACCTTCACACGGACTAATATCCACTTCCAAGAGTGTGCCACCCCAAAGTCTTCTGGTGGGATGAGGCTCTGGATGAGGCTCTGGATGCTTTGATGTTGCTGAGGGGTCCACTGGCTAGCAATGTGGTGAGATATATAAAACTGTAGTACCACACTTAAGAGCGGGTTCACCATAGGGAGAAGGAGTGTTGAGGTGTGCTTTTAAGATATACCAAAATCAGCCACGTCATTTATGTAAGCAATAAAATGGTAATACATAAAATATGTTCAATCAATACGATCTTTACTGCTAGTGTCCTCTGCTTCTTCCCTGTGCTGCTGCATCGCTCAGACTTGCTGTGAGAGAGATTTGAATAATCTCACTGAACAGATTGCAGTCCAGATTGCCTCTTAAATTCCTGCATTTATAAATAGGTGCTTGGTCCCGTTTTATTTTGCAAAATCATCATAGATATGTGATCAGCAGTGCAGACACTAGTTTTCATTAATGTTCAGTATATCATTTATTATAGAATAATCATATGAAACAATTTTCATATAAATCACATTACAAAACAACTCTTAGGGTTATCTGTAAGAATGCCTGCCTTGGCTGTCATATATTTTAATATCCTCTATTTTGAAGAGTATAAAGGCAGAAAACATCAGATATGATGTGTTTTGTAGTTATGACTATGCTGACTGAACAATTGTTTATTTCCCACTGGAAAAGGATTTCCCTCTTTAGATCAATTTCTGTTCACACCCACCTACAATATTGCAGTATAAATTGGGTCCCAGGCCACAGTATAATAAGTATGGATTGAAAATCTGTTCTAACAACAGTAAGGCACTAGAGAGTAGAGTAACATCTTGTGGCATCACAGAGTGCTGGTGTGGAACAAATAGCATTATGTCCCAGCACGTGTTGTGATACAGAACATCAACCTCATCATAGGAATCCAATGTCCCTCCATGTGAGTCAGTCCTCTCGAGGTGCCAGATGAATGGCTGCAAAACGGAGCTTTAAATCCCACTCACAAATCCAGGGATCACTTAACTTCTCATCAGTCGCCATTCTGCAATGGATAGTAGACTTTGTTTCATTCATCATTCTGTTTAAGTCTCCCCTCTCATGTTTTCACTCTGAGCTGCGAATTTGTTTACTTTCTCTTCGAGGGTGGTGACAGGAAATTGTCCTAACACTGGAGGCATTTGCTTCGCTTGTAATGCCAGGCATGTCTGTGAATCATAATAAATTACAGAGGGTGTAAGTGTCTTTGAGTGCTTCCTTTTGTGCAGAACAGTACAAATGAATTATCAGCCAATGGCTTTACCCTCTCTATGTCATCAAGAAGCAGATTATGCCTTTGTTAAATATTTCAAGCCGGATTGTAAACCCATGCATAATAATGCCATATGACATAAATTAGCATTGATTCCATTATTTCTTTTTCTTTTTTTTTT
>NW_023340095.1:14763431-14769150 GCF_004916995.1 Morone saxatilis | reverse complement strand
TTTTTTTTTTTTTTACAAATGCAGTATACTGCAAAAGCCAATGTGGGTGTGTTGGGAGCTTTTAGCAACAATGTGCAAAGACATTGCAGGGTCACTTTAGGCCTCGGAGAGCAATGCAGGGTGCCAACATGACTAATGGGTCTAACCTGGATCCTCTATCGACTTCCACAGAAATACTCAGCAATTGATTTGACTGCTTATGCCGCTGCCATAATC
This sequence comes from Morone saxatilis, assembly GCF_004916995.1. NCBI lineage: Eukaryota > Metazoa > Chordata > Actinopteri > Moronidae > Morone > Morone saxatilis. Next base: position 14,768,934 of record NW_023340095.1, on the reverse strand, counting down.
TCACCTCCAATGATATGGTTTCATGGCTATTTGTAAAAACTGCTGCTACTGCGTTTTATTTAATGTCGGGCGTAATATCAAATCTGATCATGTAGGCTGCTCGGTGTGGAGCCGTGTGTTAAGTTACTCTTTTACATTCAACCTGCCATGTCACCTCAGTTATATAGGAACAGCTGGATGTATTCATTCTATAACACAGGTTTGTAGGTTCAGGCTTTTAATTGTTTTTACTGAATTATAAAACTACAAAATATGCATATTTTAGGACGGAACGTTTTTCAAGGTCTTGCAATATCTTGTTGACTGCACAGCTAAAAGGAAGCAGAGCATTACAAAAGATTGAATCTAAAAATAGGCAAAAATATTAAGGCCAAGGAAGAACAAAAATGCAATTTCAAGAGCTGTCAAAGTCCCACTGGGATGTCTTGTAGTGATTTCTGATAGCATGTTATTATTTTATAACGGTTACTTTTAAATTTTTACAGTTAGAGTTTTTCATGAAACTTCCTCAGCACTCACAGTATGAAATGGAATTAAAAAAGGGTTTATGCATATATAGGTACAGGATAGTTATGTGCTTAAAATATGGCACTACACAATCCTTTAACTATTAAAGTAGAACTACAGTACGACTCACCTGAACATGTACATTTTACATGTTTTTAAAATTGCATACCTTTCTCACCAATGCAGACTGTGCAAACCGTGTTTGATCTATTTGTATTTACTGTGTTTCAAAGTGAGTCCACACTCATCTCTGCCCCTTCTAAAGTGAGAAAGGAGAGAGCTGAGCTCTGAGCAGCTGTTCTAGCACAAGACTGTGGCCTTTCCATGTAGATGATTGATTCAGGTGCGGTGAGGAGGGAGAGGAGGGATCAGGCTTTGGGCTGTGTCCGTTAATCACACTGTATTACCACACAGGAGGCATTTATCACCAAACACCAAAGGCTTCAGTCCACGGGGGAACACTGAAACCAATCTCCTCGCTTACATGCAATCCATCCAGGTCCACGAAAAGCAGCATTGTTGAGTGCTACCACATCCATTTTCTCTGTAAGAAGGGGATGTTCCAAAGAAAAAGTAAGAGGCAAAAAACAGAGAGGAAAGGAGGTGTTTGAAGGGACTTTGGGATAAGTCCTTGGAAAGCCCTTTTTGGTATTTTTTTTTACCTCATCCAATGTCACAGCCTTATGTGCTGTTGGTCTCACAGCATGGATTGCAAGCATATAGCTACACCCCAGGCATTCAGATATAAAACAGCCATGCGTTAAAACAATGTAAGACTTAAAGCGATGTAAACAAACCCCACAATGTAGCCCCAGCAAGGCCAATGCAGTGCCTTGTTAGATGACGTTGAATTGGATTGCTGAACAAGTTGAGCCGGCTTCAACTGTTTTGGCAGGCAACTGTGCGTCTGATGCCAGAGCGCTCACCCCAACACACCCAAGATACCAACCCAGTGGTCCCATTTAAATGAATGAGGGGGCTGAGCTTTTTCACGCAGTGCTTTTGTGTGTCTGAACATGGCCTTAGACTTGAATAGCCACACGCCTTTTTTGGGGCACAGCGACCTATCCTATTGGCTGCCAGTCACAATTAGATTCTTTCAGCAAATGATTTATAAGGTCAACAGTTGCTGATCTTGTTTGTCTGAGGCCGCCTTATACACGTACGTGTCTAGGAAACACTTTATAACAGATCAGACTAAATTGCAGTATGTGTTTGTTTTTGGTGTATAGGAAGCAGAGGTATCTACTTTCAAAGACTGCCTCGATAACTCAGTATCTGTCCGTGTCTATCACTGCACCCAACATTGTTAGTGCCTAAAAGTGAGGATGATGGAGTGAGATAATGATATGAACGGCTAAGTTAGGTGTCCTGTGTGGCTCAAATTGCAAGTGAGTTGAGATGCTATACGTAGACTGCGCCTGTCTGGCTAAAGGATTCTTTGATTTTCTGTTTAGCTACAGCATCTTGTTGTGGCTACTGACTGTTAAAGATATGAATGAGGAGATTTAATCATCTTTGAAGTGATGGAGCAATATAGCTCCTCTGACTTTGTCTACCCATCTCTCTGGCAGGGTAAAGGATTTAACAAGTTTCTTTAAGTATATAGTTATTGAACCATTCCAGACAAACAAGATGAGTTTTCATATGAATTAATGTGTTAAAATAATTTAATCTGCTTTATGTCACAAGCAGAGGGTGCTGCTAAAGTCTCTAAAGTGGAAACCTGGTGGGAATGAACCACGGTTACACATTGTGACATGAAGCAGAGCTAACCTGCCACTTGAGTTGTTGACTTCATTGACACTGGGTTAGGGTACAATGGTTATTTATTGGTGGTTCCTTGTCCTGCTTGACTGAACCAGCGCATGATGCTCAAACTGTGTTATTATCCACAGGAAAGTGTTCTGGCCTTTTACACTTTCACCGGCATCTTGTTTCCTCTTGGGTATGATCATGGATCCCTATGAGCTACTTAACTAAAAAGCAATTTTTCCAGGCAGACTTTTTAAACTTTCCCCCACAGCTCCACATAACATTTTCCCTGATTATTGTCCCCCAGGATCCTCATGTACGGGCTGCACTCACACCCTCTAACAACTGACATTAGCCATGATAATGGTTTTCCCAGTGGGGGGTTGTGTTTAAAGGCTGTGAAATAATGTGCTTCTGTTCAGCAGGGCTCTTCCTTTGTCCTGAGTGAAAGCAAAAGTACTATAAAAGGTCATTATACACTAAAAGCTACAATTATTGAAGAGATGTTAAGCCTTCGATTGGGTGTTGGATGTTCTGTGGCCCGAATTTTTGGAAAATGGTAAACACTATTTACGAGATTTGTATAATTGGCCTTTTTTTTAGGTACCTTTAAGTATGTGTAGGTCTGGGTGTTGATTTAGAGCTTCATCTTTGATCAGTTTATGTAAGCTAGCGATTGGGCTGCTGGTTCCCCTGGGATGAACCCATAAGAAGGTTATTGTATTTTCTCCATAGCCTGTAAATTAACATAATTCCATGCCTGTTATTCTCTATGCATGTAATGTGTTGCCATTGTTGCGTGTGGTGTGAGTGGAACACGAAAGGCTGCATTATAGACAACAAGTTTTTCCACAGGGAGTCTTTGCACGAGATGTATCAGTTTGACATTTACATTGAAATGGAAAGTGTGACCCAGTGAGGTTACATGTCTGACTCCTGGTGTAATTGTTTAAACGCGGAAGGCACAGAGCCACACTCCCCCAGGACCAGCACTGATGCTTGATAAATTAGAGCAAACAGACGGCTGTTTATACACGGCTTTGATGAGCGGCTGTGTTTCGTCGCGTTAAGACGACAAACAACGTCTAAGCGAGGGTAACCACTGCTGTTTTTAATTAACGCACCGCACTTGCAATCACAGCAATAAATTTGTCTGCTGTGTTGTCTGGTGAAAGTAGATCAAAGTCAAAGCTGTGCCAGCAGTGTGCATTTGAGGTGAGGTTTTTGCTTTCTCTCATTTTTTTTTATGTGAGAGCTACAGGGAAATATACAGTGCAGCTTTTTAATGTCACCCAATATTAAGAGGCCTCAGCTCAGTGGAACAGTAGCAGAATGAATTTCCCCTTGTGTTGACAAGAGTGGCAGGTTGTCCAGAAATTTATATTCATGGCTGCAAATGAAAATGGAACCCAGAGAGTCCTGCAGTGCCAGAGCCAGTTATTGATGTGCAGCGGAGGGGAGAGAGTGACATTTAACGGCGTGAGGATGAGCGCCCTCTGACCAGCTTGAATGCTCTGCAGCAGATGCCCCGGCACATATAGAATCAGACTACAGTATAGCTTGTCTTTATAGGGACCTGAGGGGAGGTGAGAGGAATGGGGCCTCAGAGCAGAGGGAGTCATTTCAGCCAGCTTCCACCTTGCCGCAGTCAGGGGAGACAAACAGGAAAATCAATACTCCCACTCAGGACAGTTCACTACAAGGGCCTCCCTCAGCGCCGCTATCTGTCAGAGTCAGTCCCTCAAGCGCGATGGGATGGGAACTGCTGACAAGGTAGGTGTCAGAGCACACTGATCACACTGTTAGTGAGCGACTGAAGTCTTGTTCAGGACCACGGACAGCTCTAGACAGACGGAGACAAAGGGCTCAGTCAAAATGTCGGTGCCAGGTTTATCTGCCCCTTTTTCTACACACCTTTAAAAACGTGTTCTCATTACATTTGAGAGTGTACAGCAGGCACTTGCCATATTATATTATAACACAATAACAATAAATCTTACACTTGACGCAATGACCTTAGAATTATTGGGTTCAATCTAAGTTTTGTCGAAACTCTTGCTTGAAATTATTTTTGAGTGCCTGTGATTGTCTGTGGGCATGTTTAATATTGAATAAATAGCTATTATGAAAGAAAACCTCATATAAATAACATGTAAAATATATAAATGAACCAATGAATTGTGAAATTATTTAAGGAATTATTACAACTCAACTCATAATTATAAGATGTTATTTCCTCATTCTTACTTTCACAAGTTTTACTGGAGTTCATTGTTTAATTATAGAAAATCTTATTTCAAAATGCCCTATGTCAAAAGTTTGATTATTTCATTATAGCATATTTAGTAATGACGTAGATCCAGTGTGCAGCATTTAGGAGGACCTACTGGCAGAAATGGAATATAATATTCATAGGTAGGGTAGGTAAATGCCACTAAATACAACAAGCTCTACAAGTGTTACAGATTTAGCGGGCTAGCTCCTGTTAGCTACAGCAACAACAATGTCGAGGTAACTCTGAATGAGGAACTAATAAATAACAAGGATCCAAATGCTGCCCTGCTTGCCAGCTAAGTTGCTAGGTTGTCATGTTAGATTGGATTATTACTCAACATCAAAGTGGAAAAGCTGACTGTAGCTGGTTAATTCAGAGTTACCTCAGCCATGTTTTGAAACTAAAGATGTCCCTCAGAGACATGATGATCAAAAAGACAGACTCTTTCTCTCTGGCTGCTCTAGCCAACTAGCAAACACTGCTAACACCAGCTAGGCAGTGGGTTCATTTATATTTGTAAAGCAGTTTTTTCATGTGATTATTTATTTAATGCTTATTTACTTTACAGCTCCATATGAGTGTTCATTTTATTAAAAAGATTTCTAATTGGTCGACCAGAGGTTAAGGTGCAGATCTTAAACCGCAATGTCCAGCAAGGGCCCTTTGTTGCATGTAATACCCTCTCTCCCCTCATTTCCTGTCATCTCTCTACTGTCAGCTATCAAGGACATAAAATGCCCCAAAGCATATATATGAAAACCACAATCGACGTTAAAAACTCTGCTCAATATCACAGATGAAACATGGTGGAAGATGGCGCATTTGGGAACCAAGCACACGACTGGCTGTGCACTTTTTTGATTCCTCCATTCATTCCAATAATAGCCCTGTAAAGAGGGAGTAGGTGGGAGGCAGACCAACAGTCACGTTTATCCTCAGTATTTGCTCTGTGTGTATGTGTGTGTG
>NW_023340095.1:14747195-14763403 GCF_004916995.1 Morone saxatilis | reverse complement strand
GTGTGTGTGTGTGTGTGGAGAATGAGGGGGGCAATCACTGAGTGCTGCCAATGGTAATGAAGCCACCACTATAAATGGGCTAGTCATTCATGATTAACTGGCATGTCATGCCTGAAGTAATTGCCTTAATTAGCTATTGAACAGGTTTCAGGGTTAATGGGACAACAGGTTGGCATTGAACCTGATTTACTGTTGGAAGTTAATGATTTTACTCTCATCTTCCCCTCATTCCTCGAAATGATTTGATTAACAGTATGGGAGAAACAGATCCCCTTGTTTGTTAATACAAAATCAATTTCATGCCTCGCCGAGCTATCTCTGACATTGTTTTTGTTGGGCGAGCAAGGTCTTCAGTCAGCCACTGGAGACAGGACAAACACAGAGAGGCCTGTAGAAGACCACAGACGGTAAATCTGCCTCTCCGAGTGCAGTGCATGTTTGAAAAGCTGGCAGCTCTCCCACACTGCCCACAAATTTACCTCCACTAAGCTTTTCTGTCATGACTAGAAGCCAATCCGGCGTGTTTTCCCTTAGACTGTGTCAAAGGAATAAGCCTATGCGAGTAATTGGGAAGCAGGTACCGTAAAGTCTCCCCTGTGAGGCAAGATCAATGTGTTTGGAAGTGTGTTTCGTGTGAAATGCCAGGGGGGAGAAAGTATAAAGATATTGTCCTTGAATCCTTATATGCCAAGGCCACTTAATTGGCAAAATCTCAGCCTTTTATTGAATAGAGGTCATCATATAACAGCCTTTTTACTATTAACCTCCATTCTTCTCACTGAAAACAGTTTAGACAAACAATTTGGCTTTGCTTCTTCGTGGCATATTGTGCCTACAGCATGGCTTGGGTATTTTGGCAGAGCTCGCAAGCTGGTTTCAGAGGAGTTGCAGAAGTATTACAGCCTCTGATTTTCTTTTCTTTCTCTGTCACAGATTGCCTTAGCTTATAAATACCCATGATTAGAATAGGTTGGTAGCTGCGGTATGCATGCTAGCCAGCTGTGGTTTAACAGTAATGTACAGTAGCAAATCAGTTCACTTAGTCTCACTATTATGCAGTTCACAATGCAAACATACAGTACACAGCTGTTTGTACCAGCTGTATGGAAATGAGCAAATGTGTTTGTTGTTTTCTCTGTGGAATTATTATAGTTAGGGCCGTGTAGCATTTAGAGCTACTGTGATTAGTTAATTAATTGATTAGTCAACAGATTTTTTTAAAATTATTTTGATAATCGGTTAATCATTTAATCCTTTTTTTAAGCAGAAATGCCAACAATCCTCTCCCTCCAGCTTCTCAAACGTAATAACTTGTTGCTTTTCTCTGTTTCATATAGTGAAGCTGCAGTCTATTTGTCATTGCCAATTAATCTGCCAATTATTTATTCAAATAATTAAAATGTTAGATAAATAATTATAAATATACTATAGCTAACTATAAATAAGTAAAATAATAGTTCAAATACATCTATCACAGTTTCTTAGAGTCCAAGGTGATGTCTTCAGGTGTTTTGTTTTGGCCAACCAACATTTTAAAACCCAAAGATTTTCAGTTTATAATGATATATAACAGAAGGGGAAACGCCTTATATAAGCTGGAACTGCAGAGCTAGTGTTTGACAAATTACTTAAATGATTAGATTTTCTGTTGATCAGCTAATCGATCAGTCAGTCCTCTCAGCTCTAATGTGTTGAGTACAGGGTTGGACCGAGAATAAAATTCAGTGTGGCAGTTTTCAACAGCCCCATTTTACCCCAACATATGCACCAATGAGTTGCATAAAGCAATATGAGCTAGCACTAGCTGCATCGCTTGCTGGGAGGTTGTCATGTTGCTTGTCCTCTGTCCTCCTCCTCTCGCTTCTGCTCTCCACTGGAATCAGGCTGCTGCACATTTGTGTCTCCTTTTTGTATTTGGTGCTGGTGGACTGTTATGCTATGTTATCACTGCCGCTAGCAGGATTTTGTGTGGCACTGGCATCAGTAACGTCATCTTTGAATAATAAATGTGTCAGCTTAAAAACATTTTGCAGCATCAGTCTGAAGATTTTTTTCTTTTTCTCTCTGACCTTCTCCGCTCTACCTTTTTGCTTTTTCGATACTTCAGCCATTTCATGTCTATTTGATTTTAACTCTTTCTGTCTTGATATCATTTTATTTCCCGCTTAACTCCTGACAGTACATGATTGGAGTGATCCACTTGAAGGGATGGGGAAGGGAGGTGAAACCAGTCGGTACTACTTCCTGCACCACCTGCCTTAGGTACCCCATTGAAAATTTTGGCACAGTATAACCCAAGTGCGCCACGACAGGCAGGTAAATTTCTTTCTCACAATTCTTGCATTTGCCAGAGTTGCCCGACTGCCAGTCCAAGCCTGGTTGGACTGGCAGTGTGGACGCACAAAAAAAAGCTTTTTTCAGTATTCAGTATTTTAATTAGATGTCATGAATTCATTGAAAACCTTGCTGCGGTTAAAAAAGTACATTGACATTTGCTGATACAGCCTTGCTACCTATAGATTAAAGGCATATAGTAGAGCAGTAAAATACAGGGAAGTTTCTGCTGAGCTGCAAAAAACAACTTTGCACTGCCCCATGGGAGTCATAAAGGTGAAGCCACAGTAGAGTAAATGAAGTGTGAGTGTATTCCATAGCTTTACTTGGGTTGGAGGATTGAGTTGGAGGTTAAATCGACCTTTGAAAAAAGTTGTCTCTATAGGAAAGATAAATAAGGGAGCAATATGGAGGATGTGGATTCTGACTTATGGTGTGTCAAAGGAACTCAACCACCAAGTCATTTATGTGCTGTATTTCCTCATGTGCAGTGTCACAAGAACAGCAACAAAGATTATATCATGCCCCCTTCACAGTATTATATCTATCAGCCTGGCTGTTTGTTCGGCACTCTTGAACTGTTACGACTGCAAGCATCAGACTTGAGCAGTTTTTGCTTCACAAGAACCGAATGAGAGGCTTACAGCGGTGACGTGCTGTATCATTGAGACAGCAGTCTGATGGAGAGGAAGGTTTTCCTCACGGGGAACAGATATAACCAGTGTCAGTGTTCCCCTGTTGCTCCGAAGATGGCAAGTCCTGTGTTACTTGTGATGAGAATGCTGACGAAGTTTCAGCATCTGCAAAGCAACAAAGTGAGGAGTGAGCAACAAAGATATTACACAGACATGTCAATCTTTTACTCTCTCTCTCTTTGTTTCTTCCTTTGTGCCTCTTCCTGTCTTCGTCTTCTCGATGCAGCCGCGTGATCAGCTTGTCAGCTCTTCCCATGCCTTTGTTCATTGAGCAAGTCGTTCTGCTCAGATTGTCAATGAAACGTTGTGTCTGTGAGCCAGCTAGGCACTCAAAGTCCCACTCATCTGTCAGACACAGCAGTTACACTCTGCCTTCTGATAACAGCGATGCTACAGGGGGATCCTCTGCATCAGCCATCTTTTTAACTATTCAGGAGTAATTCATTGTGAAATACTTGAAGTGTGTTGAGCAGGTAGAGGCGTACATTTTCACCTGAACTTTAATTGAATCAGCCATGTCTGTATAATATATGCTCATGAATCAAAGTTGTTTAATGGTTGGGTTATTGGGTTTGGCTATTAACTGATATTTATGTGACACTGGCACTGAGGTAGCAGATATTAAGGAGTAAGAGACATTATTATAATTGCAGGTGTGGGCCTATGCGTACATGCAATACTGAAATACAAGTCTTTTATTGATCTGAGTCAAAGTGTTCTCAAAAGTGGCAAACAAAGCATTAAATATGTCTGAGGCTGTCGGAAATAGTGTTGTATGCTCATGTTGTTGTAGGGTAATTTTTTTTTTTTTATTAAAAATTTTAATTTTTTTTTACTAATTGGTGATTTGTATATATTTTCAGTATGTGATTATGCGTTAGACGTGTTAAAATTCTACATCTGTCTGTTGTTCCGCCACTGTGGCTATTTTTCAAAAGAGATTTACATTTAACTGCCCCAATTCATGGCCTATGCTATCTTCTTTTTGCCAGTACAGTAGTTTAAGTTACATGTCTGGGAGGCTCTTTGAAGCTCATCCTGTAATCGGAGCTGATCGGGCTGCAACAAAAGCCCAAGGAGCTGTGGGGCTGTCAGCCAGAGGCCTGGCTTCTGTCTCCCTTTAGACTGTATTACAGCAGAATGACATGAAGAAAATAAATCACGGATGTTATCAGGTTAAGATCCGGGGCCATGCTGGTGCTCCTTTGCTCTCTAGGTGATCAGGGAAGTTGAACAGCTCTGCTCTTTAGAGATGCCCCAAGCTGATAGCTATAAATGCTATGGAGCACTAAGCAAAGACAGCTATCAAATGCCGTAACGCAAGACTGAGCCCCGGCTACATTTGTCTGATAATGATGGTCAGAAACTCCTATCTCTCCAGTCGTTCTCGGTGGATGCCAACCTTCCACGGCAGAGCAGGAGGCAGGAGGGGGATCTGACACCGGCATCACTCCAAACAGTAAGAGCTGCAAGAGAGAGATTTGCCCGACCCTGTCAGGGCCCACCGACATACTCCACATCTCCACTATACTAACAAGCATCTTAAGCATAGCCCTAAAAAAAAAATAGGATCCGTTTGTGGCTGTTGTGTGCCGTGCTGGAGGTGTCAGACATCTGCTGAGTGCCACAGCACACTCTGCCTCTTCCAGTTTTATTGTTTGTCATATGTGAGATGACGATGAGTTGTGTGATTTACAGGCAAATAAAAAACTAATTCGGGGATTTGGACCGAGAGATATGATAGACTGAAGCATGACGTGCTGGCTGGCGAATGGGCTGATGGACCAATAGAACATCGCTGTGTCCATCTGTGGGTCCATCTGGTGTGACGGGGAGAGAAAGCGGAGCTAAGAGCGGCTGTCTAATTGAGGACGCAGAATCCAAAATCAAAATTAAGCACATGACATGACCTAACATGGGATAGCACAGAAAAGCACACAATAGAATAGAAAACCTGGTGGAAGTGTGACAGAAATCATTTCTGGAAGGTATAAGGAGAGATATCTCTGGTAGATATTCTGTTTCTCAGTCTGTCTTTAAAGTAAAATTAATAGAAAGGAAGGTCAAAGTCTGTCTTTGTCATTATGTGTGCTTTAAATCTGTAAATCTTTGGACTTTTTGTATGTGTGTTTTCACGTATGTATGGGCGTGTGTCCAGCCAAAGGTTAAATGTCTGGCTAACTAGCTATGTTGTAGAAGCCTGATATCTCTCAACTCTATTTCTGTGGATAAAATGTCAGTATTGATTGAATGGTTGAGGAGAAGCCTCACTGTTTGTGAGGTATGACCTTTCTTATTGTGTTGCATGATGAGATCGATTATAGCTATACACATTATATCCATGAAGCACACAGTTTATTTTCCTCCTTTGGTATTGATCTTGTATCGTTTCAAGGCAAAGTAGTGAAATAAACCAGTATGAGGATTTTTATCTGTGAGACATTACATGGATCGATAGAAGGAGCAACTTACACGATTATATTTCATCTTTAACCAGACGTTTTATAATACTTTTTTTATTTCTTAAGAGATGGCGACGTAGCAGTGCATAGGAGCACATTTTTGTTTGCCTCAGTTGATAACAATAAAAAGTGCCAATTAGAGTAGTCTCTGTGAGTCGTGGGGAAAGGTCATTTTGACAGTCTCATATTTTCACTGAATGCCCCTCACACAGTGTGGAGCACAGGCTGGAGACCAAATCATCTCACAGCAAGGGCAAAGCATAATGAAATTTTAGTTCAGTCCAAGGGTATGAAATGACGGTTGTCAGTATCGAACAGACCTGTGCTGATAACAACACGCTGTTAAGCAGCAGATTATATTTGTTAGATTTGTGTGTGAACGTGCGCAAAATTAACGGCGTAATTGACGGTTGCTTCACTTCTAACACGGACACAACAACAACATCAGACAGCGGGAGGCCAACAAGCAGGTGTGTGATGATTTACACTTATTTTCTACAAAGAAGTTAACACTCCCTGCTGTATGGGTTTGTTGTAATGTCACATAACAGAGCCTGATTGCTATATTGGCCAGACTAATACATTGGCCAATATTGGCATTAACATGAAATTGTATTTGTACCTATTTTGGCCAATTCTTTGAAAAACAAATTAAAGGAATCCTTGCATCAGATTTTGCTTAACTTTTAAATGTCAAAACCTCAGGAATCAATTGGTTACATAAATCATTATATATGTCTGAGTATGAATATATTTGCGTATGTGGTACAGTAAGAGTTGGATGTGTGGGTTTTAGCTCCGTAATTGTCAGAGAGCAGAAGACTAAGTAGGCAGAAATCAAACCACTACGTAATGACCTGCAGCTGCTAGCCACTGTGCATTTGCAACCATGCAAATCACTATGCAAACTATATAGAATTATACAGTACACTGAACATATAGTTTCATGTCACTGATTTTATAGTTTTCCAGCAAAAAGGGCAATGAGAACAACACGGCAAGACATTTTTTCACAGTTAGTGTCACTGCTGGCATTAGTCTCAAGAGTCTACAGCCTTGCCATCTGTGAGGCTGTACTTCAGCACAATGGTGCTTTGAGCTAAATGCTAAAGTCAGCATGCAAACATGCTCACAATTACAACATAGAGGTGTAACGTTTACCCTGTTCAGCATCTTAGTATAGCAGGTTACCATGTTAACATTTGCTAATTAGCACAAGAACAAATCACTCTTCGTGGCAGTGCTAGAAGATTCAGGGGGTCTCTAAAGTCAGTAGGATTCATCAGACTGTGGAGACACGCCACTAGCTAAAGAAGGATGTACCAATTAACAGAAGACATTTTATCTTCCTCTAACATTATCTCAACAATTTTCTATTTGTATTAAAGGTTGTATCTACGCTGGAAACATCATGTCCTTAACATGTTTGTATTATTATTTAAGGATAGCAGGCTTATCAGGACTACATTTGTCTGTAACCTTATTAAAGCTGTCACCTATGACCAGTTTACCTTCTTGATAAGACATTTATCCGACACTCCCATTGTCTACCACTTTGCTGAAAATGTTGGACGCACAGGCTGTTTGATAGGTGATGGCAGGATCTATCCACTTGTATAGAATTAACTACCCACTGCCCCAAGGAAATTATTTTTCCATTCGTCAGTGTTTTTCATTTCCCTTATTCTATCACATTTCATTTTCTCCCCTTTGTGTTTCTTATTAAGCTTTTATTCATTCAACGATTCTTTCAAAAAAGACGTAATTTGCATAGATGTGAATACAGAAAAATATCTGAGGCACAAAAGCCTCAGTTCAAAGTGATTTCAACCTAAATCAAAACCTGCATAAAAACAGCTTACAAGATCCCAGCTCTCTTTTCACATTCATGCTGTAAGTGGGATTAATACACCTTATGGAACATTAAAATGTCAAAAACACACATATAGATATTTAACAATGTTCCTCCCATACTTACTGCAGTTATTTCAAAGTTTCTTTAAGCTGAATTGGCTTTAATAAAATAATAAAAAATATAATTTAATAAGAAGTCTTGAAGCATCTGGAGTATAATAGATGTGAAAATCAATTATTTATCAGGTTCCAAAGAATGAAAGCAAAACACTTTTGATAAAGTCGATATATCTGCTGTAAGTTTTTCATAATGGCTGTTTTATGATGTATTATCCCAAAACTCATAAAACACACTTTACATAGTTAAGTACCACAGTCGGCCATCACTCAACCCATTTAGCATAAAAGATCATAAGGTTTTATATTTGTAATGGTGCTTTCTGTTGCTGTTATGAGGAGAAAATGTGCTTGCCATAACACATTCATGACAGCTCATTGAGTCCTTCCAGTGAAGTAAGGGTCTGTTGATATCCAGCGGACGTAGAGCTCAGACATACCACCATTACAGTGTTTGTTGATCCTGACACCAGATCCCGCCTTTACAATCCTTCAGAGCAGATATTCACATTGGAAGTGTGGCAGAGCGAGGAAGAACTGCAGTCTTGTAGAAAGAACATCTCTAATTAATTGAGTGGGAATAATGGCTCATGCAGGTCCCAGACACAACATTTTATACTTTTTATAACTGCCGTTGCAAAAAATACAACTCTTACGTCTGGCTTCTAGTTTAGCTCCCTCCTCCATTTACATTGTATCAACATTTATAAAGAAAAAATGAATATATATTCATTAAAATATGTAGATTTAATGCATCTCGATCTTTGTTTAGGAAAATAATGAACAGCAGAAAACCTTGTGGAGTTTTGGATAAAAGTAGGCCAACTTTTTATTTAAAGCAAAAAATAATCTGTCACAAAGATGCTACACAATGCCAAGAACTATTAGGTTTATACTACAACTAACAATTGTTTTCTTATATCAAAGGTCAGACGATAGTGACATTTTCCCAGAGCACAAGGTTACTTCCATAACTGAGAGATAGAGATGTAAATAGGCAATTGTTTGCTAACAAGTTTGCCATATCAACTTTAAAGGTGATGATATGTAAATATTGTGCTCACAACTTGTTTCTGCTGACCTCAAGGGGGGTAAAAAAAAAGGCAGTCAATGCAGTAGACAGAAGTGCTGTCTTCTGCATGTGGAAAAATGCTCCTTTAGGAACCATTGCACATTTGATGGGTGTAATTTGATGTCAGTTGATTGATTTGTGTAATTATTAACTATGTTGCAGAAGAAATACTAAAATAAAATAGACATTTGGGATGAGACAAAAAGCTCTAAAGAAATAAAAATACAGTACATTCTCCCTTTTCTTACCACCTCTCCACACTCCCTTCTATCCTGCCATAAAATAACATTTATTTTTTTATTATTTTGCAGCTCAGTTGTGCTTTAATGACTTTTGAATTGCAGCAACTGCATTATATAAGGACAGGGATGAGAAGCTGAAGCCCAGCTGCTCTTCACAGCCATGTGTGAGGCTCTGGGAAAAGTTCATTTCTGTGTAGAAATTGTTGAGTCAGAAAATACAAACACAAATAGGGACAAATCTCTGGGTTGTGATTATCCTGGCCATTAATCTGCCTTTTGTTTGTATTGTATTTTTGTGCTTTGCACTGTGGCTCACTCAGTCTGTTTCCATGCAGAGTGTATTGAGCTCTGCAGAGGGACCAATGGACCACATCCAGTCTGTTGAACACAGGCGGGGGTTATTTTCTTGCAGAAGTTCTGCTCCTTCCCAGCTAGCTGTGATAGGGTCCCTGCGGGTCAAAAGAAACCAAAACTCATTTTTTTCCACTATCTCAAACAGGGAGCGAAATCCACAGGACATTTTGTTAGTTCAGTCAATAAGAATGCCAGAGCTTAGAAATATAACATCAACATCAGTGAATATTCCACTATAATACTGTACATAATGCTCTCTTTGTACTACATTTGGTGAATGTGTTTTATTTTGCTTAGATCCCTGGCACAGAGTTCTCCCCAGACGCAATCAGCACTGGTCTCTTTCGCAGTGGTGGGGGTTCATGGTAGTTGCATATAAGCGATGGGCATTTGATATCGCCTCTGCAGAACAGAGTCACATAATCCAGTTTGTGGCCAAAAAAAGAATAAAAATGTTAATTCAACTGCGGCCGAATAATCCCCTGGAATAACAGGCTTAAAAGCTAAAACCCTCCATAATTTTATCTGGAATCTTCCATACACTGACACCACAATGACATCAAAGCAGGACAGGAAATGCATGGTTAACAAATCAATAGACAGAAGAGTCGCATTAAGGCTTAATTCGTGGCAAAGTGGAGCTTTAGGAAAGCTGTGGGGTTCAGAGTGGCCTGAGTAGGATACAGAGAGAGACTGAATCAGCGATATCTCGCGTGCTGTGCCACTCATCCCATTGTGGTCTGAGGCTCAAAGCTGTACGTTAGAGCAAAATAGTTTTACACTTCAACTGTTCCTGTTTTCGTTCCTATTTCTGGAGCAAACATTTAGAGTTAGAGAAAGTATACTCAACAGAAAAAGAAATTAATTCAACCTCAGGTATGATTTTGATTTCACTGGTCTGGTTGTCAAATACAAGATTTTTCCCGGTGGCAGGACAACATTAGTTAGTCAGTTGGTCCCCCATTTGGGTCCAGACTGAAATATTTTAAAGGTCCAATGTGTAACATTTAGGAGGATCTATTGCTATCTATTACTAGCTATGTGTTAATAATGTATAATCACCTGAATATAAGAATCATTGTGTTTTCTTTACCTTAGAATGAGCTGTTTTCATATACAGACAACACGGTTGGCCTTCTGTGGAAGCTGCCATGTTGAACCACCATGTTTCTACAGTAGCCCAAAATAGACAAACCAAATACTGGTTGTAGATAGGGCCTTTCATGTTTTTAACGAGTTTCGCAGCCAGCTTAGTTTCTCCTATGCACTCCACAGCCGTTTTCATTCCCAGGTCGTCAAATACACCAGTGGTGTTCAGTTAGTTGCACTCTGCAACTTCACCACTAGATGCCACTAAATCCTACACACTGGTCCTTTAACTATTTGGATGGATTGCAGTGTTGGTTGCAGCAGATATTGAAATAAATGCAGCATTGTAGTGTTTGTGTTTCCTGTTGCAAATTAGTATTTAATCGCATTATGTAGGAGACATGTTTGGCAAAAGACATTAACCCTACTGTTGAAATGCAAATAAAAAATGGATGAAGATACAGTCTCACTGAAATTACTTATTTTCAGGGTTATTTGTTTCCCAGGTTTCACTGACGATAGTGGTATTTTTACCTTTTGAATGTGTCAGTGTTTGTGTTGATATCTCAGCATTTTGCAGAGAGAGGTGTCAAACAGAGCAGCATGGTCTCAATGTGGTAATTAGCGATGGAGGGCTGTAACCCTGCCTAACTCAAGGACACAGTACTCACAGTGCAACCAGCTCTCCTCTCCACCTTTACAAACCTGCCTGAGGGACATTGTTGTGAAATGGAGCTTCATTCTTTGATTTTTATCTGAATGCTACATCAGTCCATATTGGATCTGCCTCCATGCAGGCAGTGCTGCACAGAGGAAATGAGTGATACATTACAGTAGGTCATTTCATCCTTCACCACAACCCTTCTTGGGTTGCTTTATATACATATTCAAAGCACATGCTGAAATAGCTTTTGAGACTGAAACCTGTGGGAGATAGTATAAGATTAATGTGACAAAATTCATGCAGTCTCATGAATCCTGTGACAACTGCTCTCTCCAGAAAAGATGTGGTGAGTGGTACAGTGTGCAGCACATACATCAAAAAAGGATCCAGCTGAATTGGTCTAATTTTGCATCTGGTCTTTGGAGGACTGCTCTAAAAGTACTGAGCGTTTTGCTCTCCATGTAGTCTGAGGAGAAGATGAGGAGACAGATTAGCTGAATGCTCTGCTACAGAAGAAAGCCTTGTCATCCTAGCACTGAGCCACGCTGGCAGGGACCTCACATCCTCCCAGAGATTGCAGTCGTACACAATGCAAGTAGTAATTGGCTGCCCAGATGCTAGATGGCAGGGAGGGCTGAGGTGAAATAAGAGACCAACATGATAAGTCAGAGCTATTATTTCAATGTCATTAGTCCCCATACTTCCTAACCTGTGAAGTCAGCTAGTACAAGGAGTCAAAGAGAATAAGTCAATATCTTAATATTGAAAAAAATAATTCAACGTGCTCGGATTTATGTGAGAAACACAAGACCCACTTTTGAGAACAGTTTACATAAACATCAAAACTATATTTCAGTTCGCAAAACAGCAACATCCTGCTCCAATTTGTGTTGCGCACTCAAACCTCTTCATATAATCAACAAAAATAACATAATGGTGTCTACATAGAAAATGCTGTAACAAAAAAGAGATAACAATATCCTAACTGGAGCATGCTTTTGCTGTTTTGCAAACTGGAACACAGTTTGGCTGCTTGTGTTATGTATTCTCAGAACTGAGCATTTTGTTTCTAAGAATCAGAACAACAGAAGATTACTATAGTATACTGCACTAAATGTGGCAGAGACAAGTTGTTCCTCCATTAATGAGTAAATATATGTGAACAAGCATACCGCTGCATAAACCCTTAAAATACGTTAGAATGTATTGAGCGATACAAAATACTATATATAAAAATAAATTAAGATTAACAATTAACAATGAGAAATAGTTGTTCAGTAGTGGGGGAATATTACTATTAGAACAAATTACTCACCACACACACACATACACACACACTCTGCAACAATAAAGAAGAAAGGTGTGTAAATTGTGAAAAAAAGAATCTATTAAAAAAATAATTACAGCGTTGTAAAGTGCAGCTGAAGAGAACATATCACCGCCAAACTCCCACTTGTAGGACGCCACTCGCCCTACTTGGCCTGCCGTATTTATACAAGAACACAGAAAAATGTGGTCAGTTCAAAGGATCGATTTATACTTTCACCACAAGGCACAAATAATGGCTATTTGTGATATCACTTTCACATTCACTGAGCAATAAAATTCTTGTGGGAAGATGTGAAATAGAACCAAGTTTAATTCCAAATAATGTTTACCTAACAACAAAGAAATGCTACACCGAAGCTTAATCAAAATAACCAAGCAACGTAAACTAAGCAAATTACCCAAAGAAGAAGCAGATTGTGGCAATCTACAAGATAGCAAAAACAAATGTTATTGATCTGCCAGAAGGTACGCATGCTACATAACAATCAAACAATCTGCAACATCTACCTTTTATTTGTGTCGTGGATTGTGCAATACTTCACAGGCTCATTGTGGCGGGCTCAGCACAGAGACTCTGAGCACGGAGCACACTGAGAACCGATAGATTTGCAGAGTTAAAATGTGCCACAGCGTTTGCAGTACTGAAGGACAGGCAGGAAAAAGCAGCACATAAGGAAAAATGCTGTATTATAACAAACTAGAACTACAGTGGCTCGAATATATGGTGGCTCAGGAGGGACATTTTCACTGCGGGCTACATATATCTTGTCATTTATGTCAAGACATTGATTTTCATCTGCATAAGATGTGCTGTATTACATTACATTATAAGAGTTCCATCACGATGCTGAAATAAGATCCTCACTTATATTAAGAAATAGCAAACCATTCATTTCATGAACCCACTGCTGTACTGTATGATGGAACCTGAAATGTTAACAAAATTGCCTCTATATATTTTGAAAGCCTTACATTCACACACATTACAGCTGCCTTTCCTCTCTCATTAACAGCAAGTAACCAACCTGTACATGTACTTCTCTTCATGTGTGTGTTTTTTTTTGTGGAGTCAAACGCTTTGTACCTCTCAATATTTTCGTACAGAGAATGAGTTGAATGAGACACAGCAGGAACAGGAATCTCATCAATGTGATATAATATTGTCTGCAGATCAGTTAACTCCATTTAAAACCTGCACTCGGTGTCTGCGTGTGTGATGAATGCTCTGCATACTGTGACTTACTTTGTGATAATTCTGTGAGAAAACAAAGAGAACTGTGAAAATAATCAAAAAGTAGATTTTTTTTGCTGTTTCACTTTTCTTTTTGGGATAGTAACAGTAGAGACAGACAAGAAAGGCACGGAGAGAGAGAGAGGGAATGACATGTAGCTGTGGCTTTCTACAAATAAGTATTCAAACAAGATAAGACTGCAGTGCAATGGCCCTGGAGCAGCATCCCTTGCTCAAGGGTACTTGGGCATTCATGGTGGCTAAATAATACTACCCGCTACCCAGTAAACAAGTTTACAGCAGGATTAGTGCCTCTGGTTGAAGTGGAGGATTAAGCCAGCAGCTGTGTCAGTGGTCAGCCTCACTACTTCCAGAGGGAGATAATTTAGACTCTATGTAGAATGGACGTGAGAAAATGAGTGTCCTGAAGAGACCAAAAGGGCATATTTTTTGGTAAAAGAATCCACCCTGAAGCTGTTTGCTAGTTATTAAGTATTCAATTGCGCTGAGTAGAAGGGGAAAATATCCTTGAACACAATTTAAGATAAAGAGCTGGAGGAAAAAAACATTACATACAGACATTAAATATGCATTCTGTCATTCATCCTAGCTCATAAGTCTGTAATAAAGACAGAACAATCTTCATTTCACCATGATGAGCCTAAATAATTGAAACAGCAGTTATTTGTATCAATCTGCCCTTCACTTTCTAAATTCAACTCTGGGAAATGTGCTGTGACAGATAGCTCACATCTCTTGTTAACTGATATCATGGCAGAGCTATATTTGCAACATCAATAATACAGTTAGAAACAGGTCTTCAAAGGCTTATTGGACTCATTAACTCTGATATTGGGATGTAATGGAAAAACTTGTACCAAGGTTGCTCTCTCTCATTCTTATTTTTCCATACCTGCTGTAATGTATTTGGGCGACAGCTTGAACGTTTCCAAAGTTTTAAAGTCATTTCAAGGTGAAATATATTTATACTACAGTAACTTGTGCACTAGTTACTGGGTATAAATATATTTTGATGATGAGTTTTATGCACATTGGAGCTATGGTTTCTTTCTGTTTAGCTGAGCTTTAGATGGCATCCAGTCTTTGAGTTGATGCAATATACTGTCATGAAACAACTCTACACCTCTATATGGGCTAAAGCCAGTACCTCTAATAGTTTTTGTAAGTGCTTCCACTCTGACATACAGTGCACTGTCTGAGACCAGTGTGTCAATATGTTGTTGAAACTCTTAAAGAGACAGAGCAGTTTGAGCGGTTTTCCACTCCTGCGGCATTTGACCCTTCTGTGGTCATGTTCCTCTGCACCCTGACCTCAGCTGACAGCCCTGAACAAAAGAAAAAAAACAGCAGGACCAAAAGGTCATCACTTTGGCTTTTGCTTTGTTGTGACAGCAGAGTCAACCCAATGATGAGGAGACGAGCCCGATAAAAGGGTTTCCTGCAGTGTTTTTTAGCCTGAAATAAAGAACAACTTTTCTAACTTAATAAAGATTGGTAACACGTATACTGCAGTACAGAGTTACTATAGAACAAGTGAGCAATAAATCAGGAAGGACCTGATAATAAATTAGTAAAAATACTAGAGAACAGACTGGAAGACACAATATTAATGAGTCAGTAATGGTTCATTTATAAATATCTGTAAATCAACATTCTGGCTACTTTCTTTCTTTGAGTTGTTCCAAACAGCCGCAATTACTAATTACTCTTTTTGTGTCCCCTCAAGTAAAGTGGCACATCATACTGAGTAGTTACCAAGTTGTCCCTTGTTACTTAGTGATTATCTGACCTGTACCCTTTTTGTGCCGCCCAAAGTAAAAGCATCATCTTGCAAAATTAACAAGTAGCAGCAGTAGAAGTGTTTTCTGGGGAATTAGTTCCTTAACAAACCAGAGACAGCAGCATTATTTTTAGCATAATATTCAGAGCACATTATTATTCACTTCCATGTCATATACTTTGCAGTTAAACTATATATTGCTATATATTTCTTATTTGGGATTGGTAAAGAACAATCGCTAAAGCTTATTTTCCATCAGCGGTACCACGGGGAACTGTGGGTCAGTCAGTCCTTCCTCACTGATTTCACCAACTTGATTTCTTAAGCTGCGTCACTTCTTCAACACTGAGGCAACGGCAGCAGCTTTTTGTTCCTAGTGTTACCAAAAGATGAATGGGTTTCACATAAATAAAACATTAACCTTAAGGGAAAAACAGCAGGGGTGTTATTTCACATAGCAAATGTCATACAGCATTTCAACAAGTGCGGCGATTGTTTAGCTAATAAATTAATTGATCACAAGGTGTAGAAATGCACAATTTGTGTAGCTTACGACCTTGACTAAACAATTTCACTGGGGGAAACCCTGTGATCTCTGTTGTCTGACATTCTGCAGTTACGAGGAATAATGACCATTAAAACATCCAGCTTGTCACAACCTACCCAGGCTACAGATTGTGCACTCACACTCAGACAGGTTATGCATATAAACTGCCTTGTGTATGCTCATGTTGACCTCATTTCTGCATCTAAAGTGTCAGTTCACCCAAACGACTAAAAAATGTTCTCACTTTTCTGCTACACCTTCCCTGATATCCTGTCATGCATAGTTTTGATTTTGATTTGTCTCTTAGTTTTTGCCTCCACCGCAACATAATGGAGGTGAGTGGATTTGTTTTTGTGGTGCACAGACCTTCGAAAAATGTCCTTTTAATTGGTTCTTCTTTCTACTAAAGAAACAGTT
>NW_023340095.1:14740600-14747174 GCF_004916995.1 Morone saxatilis | reverse complement strand
ATTTACAATTTTAAGTGAGAAAATTTGATTTTTTTTTTCTAATTTGGGTTTGCATTTGAAATCATTCCCAAATAATTCTCATACGTTTTTGGAATAGAAGTTCCATATTTATACATTTGAAATACAGTAAATCCGTGAGTGCTGAGGAAGTTTCTGGAATGCATTCCGTAGGTTTTTGGCTACATTTATATGACAGACTGAGATTAATTCCTCTCATTTAGTCTCATTTAACTATGGGCACTCATGTTTGAAGACATCTCATGTGTTAATTATGTCTTTTAACTGGACACAGCTACAATGTGCCATACCTATTTTTGTTGATGAAGGCATTTTCCCAGTATTGACTCCTAATAACACCTGGGATCTTGATGATAATGAGTAAAAATTGACTTTGGCACATATTGATTTCAGAGGCTTCATTTCACAATTGTAGAGTCTTGAAAAAGCTGAGAGGCAGAGGAACAGATAGAGGACCCATTTAAAGCCCTGATACACGTTTCTTACAATCAATAGAATTCCATTTACAAAAAAAGAGATTGGTGGCACAGTTAATTTCATCATGAAAATACCATCTAGGGTTGTCAGCCAACACAGCATAATCAACCTATGTGCTTATAATAAAAAATCTAAAAAGAATGCCATAACTTTAGACACAGGATTGCATGTTAATTTTCATTAATCATATTACTGTGTAAAAAATATTGTTAGTGTTATGACTATGTTTATTCATGTAATATCAATTATATTACCAAAGCAGGCAGAATACAGTTGGACCATCCAAATGCTGAAACATTAGCGGGCGGTACAAAAATCGAAGATTTCTGTCAGCGGGGAACTAACACAGTCATTTATTTAAGGGCAGTTTTAACTGTCTGAAGCTGTTCTTTTCATTTCTAATGATACACTCCCCTCACCATAAATGAAACAAGCAGCACTGCAGGGGACAAGAGTCATTAAAGATGTAGAAATGTCTGCAGGCCAAGCTATTTTTCTACTTTGCAAAGGTTTTAGATAAGTACAAACCCACTGCAGCATTATTGGAACGACAGCAGTCTATGAAAATACTTTATTCGTGGTATGGTTATGTTGATTTCATTTTTACTCTACCCGCCTTAACCTCAAAAGGTTGCTTCTTCTGGGGTGCCCTGATAGTTCACCCGATAGAGCGTGCATCCCATGTACAAAGGCAGTAGAGACCTTACCGGAGCAGCTGGGGTTTGATTGTAACCTGCATATCCCCCCCTATCTCTCCCCACGTCCCTGTCAATATCACATAAAGGCAATAAAAGCCCAAACAATAATCTTAAAAAAAAGAAAGTTCCTCCCTTTGTGTGCTGGAAAATACGTAGGCCTACCCAAAACAAAATTGTTACTTAAACCTTTTTATTACAGGCACGATTGATCCTGAGCTGCTCTGAAAGGTAGCTCTTTGGAATTTTTTTAATCAAATGTCAGAATTGGTGTAAATAATACTGAACTGAATTTAAAGAGGCACAAAAAAAGTGTACGTTTAAAAAACAAACATGCTCACAATGTCCCAATTCTTACATGCTGGTGTTAAGCAGATATAATGTTTATCATCTTCAACATCATAGTGTTAGCATTATAACATTTGCTAATTATCACTAAACACAAAGCACGGCTGATGATGGTAATTTGATTTGTTTTGTAGATATTTGGTCAGTAACAAATAAAATGTTGATTTGAAGGCAGTCAGAGCATCACTGAAGTTATTACAATTCACCCTGAGGAGAATATGTCAAATTTCATGGCAATCCTTCAAATAGATTGAGACATTTCACTGAAACCACAAATGTGAAGCACATGGTGGTGCTAGAATAAAAAGGATCACCAAAGTCAGTAGGATTAATCTTCTGGGAACCTGTACCGAACGTCATGGTAAGCCATCTAGTAGTTGTTGTTGATATGTCAGTCTAGACCGAAATGGTGGACTGACCAACCAACCTGACAGACCAACATTGGCATCCACAGAGCCGTGGCTTTTAGCTGCTGGCTGAAATGTTCTGTTCCGTCTGTTCTCTCAGACAGTGTAGCTGTATTTTGTCAAACTTAATTCAAGTAAAGTAATAAACCCTTGGCTGCCTGCATTCACGCTTGCTAAGCTCATCTTAGCTTCAAGCGTGTAGGTTGAGGTGTGGGCAAGCGTGTATTTGCTTATATGCATATATGGTGGGCAGTCACGAGTCTGTGTTCTCAACCAATTAAAAGTGATTTTGCATGTAATAGTTTCTACAAAGGAAAAGCTCTGTCCAGATCAGATGTTTCCCATGTGACCAAGAAAGTGGAACATTATGGCTTAATAAGTGGAGCAGTATTCTACCTGTTAGCTGTAAAGGATTGACAGTAAGATGGGCTGTGAACTTATGCAGAGCTATGGCCCACTGAAGATCAGTGGCTTTTGGCTGATGGAGTCAGCGGAGCAAAGAGGAGTGTTGAGTCTGCCCGGCTGTCAGTCTGACTTCAAAGCTTGTATAAGTAATTGTCTAATGTTGCAGAACCTCCACACTGACAAACACGCTGTCTTCTAGACAAGATCGGTGTTTTCTGCCTTTACTAGCATCACTTAATAATGAACTAATCACCTACCAAATAAACATTCACCTTTCACTACACCGCTTAAGAGTTTTTTTGAAAATAATGCTGACATTGTGACTATTTTACTCATAGTCCAAGTGTATTGAAAAACCTTTATTCTTCTTGGAGCTCACTGAAAGAAACGTGTTGAATATTTCATTAGATAACAGACAGTTATTTCCTCTTGAGATCCCCTTGCGTTTTCATTTTATTCAGTGCTTTGCATATTGCAATGATTAGGTAGTCTTAAGAGTATTCCCATCGCTAATGTGCTTTACAGAATTGTTGGGAAGTTTCCTATGTTGTGCTGTTGAAATCAATTTGGTTCTGAGTTTAGTTATAAACGATGTATTCATCATATAGAGTCGCTTGGAAAGAAATTGTTGGGGTTAAGTGTGTCACAAAACTCGAATGTATTAGATCTGTGATTCTCAGCCTTAAAAACCCAGCTCACAAAAGGATTTGTCCATAACCTTCAAATTTTTCTTATCTACTTGAGCCCATCACGCTTTGGACTGTGACAACCCTTCAGATCCTGCTCAAGTTCAAGAGGATTCTTGAGTAAATTGAGTATAATGATTATGATACTATAATGATTAGAGAAACAACAAAAAATCTTTGAATGGACCAAACTGAACCTGTTTGCCCTTCCATTGAAGAGACACACAGCAACTCACAGTCAGACACGCACACACCATGCCACCACCTTGATCCCCAACACTGCCAGCCCTCCTCAGAAAGTCTGTCACTGTTGTGAATAATTTATTCTTCTCTATCGCAGTCCAAATAACTGTGTGTTGTTTGATTAACCTACTGATCTGACGGACTGAAAAGGAGTTTGGTGTCTGTAAGTACAGGCCTCAGGTCGCTGCTCTGCACAGCATGGGAGTCTCAGCTTGCACATCCTGCTCACTCAGTGCCAGAAAGAACTCAGAGGGCAGCTGGGCACGAAGCCATAACCCAGCTTTTGTAGATTTTGTGTTTCTCTTACTAAGCTTTTCATTTCATTTTTGAATTATTGTGTCACTAATACAATACTGTTTTAATTAGTTTCTAGTGTCAAATTCATAAAAAATCGTTTTTTAATCTGCAAAGTAAAATGAAAATGTCCCCACAAGGAAGAGTTTTGAACAGGGAGTTGAAATTATGAGTTTTAATTAAAAAAAAAAAAACTCAATTACTAAATTTGAATTAGAAATATGTGAGATGATAATTTGGCAAAACAAATGTGTAGAATTGATTTGAGTTGTAGATCTTGTAGACTAGTCGTGTGCAGTAATGCATTACTTAATAACACAGTAAATTGTATTAGTAACAAGTAAGAGATTACAATTTTAAATCTAGTTATAACATTCTAACTAATTCCAGTAATTCTGCGTTACATTAGTATGGGGGCTGTATTTCGAACGGTGGGTTGGTTATATGTCTCTGACCCTCTTCAGGGGACAGGTGACTTGTCCCAGATGTGTTAGTTTTGTGGAGTGCCTGGAGCTATCAAAAGAGCAAAAGTGGGCTTCCTGGTAACTCCGAAGTTGTCGTATGTACATGTTGTTAGTAGCCACTTTCAAAGATCCACAGGTAATGTAATTACTTTTGCCAAAGAATAATTAGTGAATTTTTTAATGTGTAATGAATATTTGTATATATTTTTTAGGGAACTTGCCCAACATGAAGTTACACTCATGCATATGTCAGTACTAGAATAGAATACAAAGCTTCAATCATATGATGTTTATATATGTCATATATATGTTTTATAATG
Organism: Morone saxatilis; assembly: GCF_004916995.1. NCBI lineage: Eukaryota > Metazoa > Chordata > Actinopteri > Moronidae > Morone > Morone saxatilis. The sequence continues at coordinate 14,742,817 of NW_023340095.1, read as the reverse complement.
TGATTTTCGGTACAGTTTGTTCTCCTCCACGGGTATATTTTTGACTATGAACCTTTTTAAGTTCCACCATGAAAGATTTTTCTGTTATTGTTACTTCATAGGAAGTGACACATCCCGTCTGCGCGCAACCTACACTTCAACCCATCTCATTACTATTTCAGATTTAATGTCACAAAAAGACCTGACTTTGAGATGATGGCTTATACTTTATGGAACAAATGTGTTTACATGAGTGTCCTTTGATCATTCCTCATAGGCAAGCTTCTACGGAGATGGCAAGAAACCATCACTCTTTGATCACAGATGGTTCCTTAAACATGAGAGGGGCGATCGCTTATGAATAATTTACTCTGCAGTTATCATATTAGTTATAAAAGCTAACCAAGATACAAACCAGGCAAAAACCCAGAGTGTCTATGTTGGAATTGAACAGATACAGTGGTGGGTATGCAGCTGAGACGTTTCTAATAGCCCCACTATATCATCGAACACAGTGCTCATTAAACTAATAAGTAGCCATATTGATGTGTCCTGAAGAAAGCCGGCAGAGTTGGTGTGTTGCTCCATTTCGCTCTCAGTGGACAGCCTCAACGTCTATCTATCTATCTATCTATTCTATCTATCTATCTATTCTATCTATCTATCTATCTACTATCTATCTATCTATCCTATCTATCTATCTATCTATCCTATCTATCTATCTATCTATCTATTCTATTCTATCTTATTATCCTTCCCCCAAAAGTCCCACTTATTTAGCCCTTTATACAGCAGAATGCAAACATGTAATAAAGGGTAATGGCCCATCAAGTGATAAGCATTGAAAAAATCCGTAAATGCTGTGGTATGTGGCACTGATTCACTGTAATAATACTTGACCCTATAAATTAAACATTACATGAAATAAATTAATATTTTATGCAGATTGCCTCATTAATAAATCAAGTATTGTTCCGCTTTAAATAATATATACTCTGAATTAACAACCGAACAGTGTTGCACAAACAGTTTATTATATCTTCTTATTATCATTTCTTACTTTACCTTCTTTACTCCTATTTCTCTACCCAAGCATCCTTTCCTCTCTTCTGCATTAACACAACACACACAACTTCCCTCCAAATCCAGACTTCCAGACAGGGCAGGGATTATGCCATGGTTAAACCTTTCCAGTGCTGCTGGCTTGATCCTCTGTGCCAAGCAGAGACTAAAAATGAGCCTTCAGAAAGGTTAGATAAATCGGCCTCATCTACATCACTCTCTCTCTCTCAGCCGCACTGAATATTTTACAGTAAGAGCCCTCGCTTCATTATGCTGTAATACTTCAAGCCCCACCTGGCTGGATATTTGTGGAGACAAAAATTTTGAAGAACAATAATTAGGAAATAGAACTGAAAAGCAACAATTTTGCACACATACATTGCACAACAGTCAAAGTGTGCAATGTAGTACCTTGTGGGTATGAAAATATCTATTTCTGGAAATAACAAGGAAGAATCAAGCAAAAAGTACAGCCAAGTCAATATTAGGCCTCTTTAATGCCGGGAAATGTTCCACAATCAATGGCCTCTTCACTTTGTTCAACTTGGGCCAAGAGGTTGCATTGTCAGAGAGTCTGACCATTAGAAATGGCCTTTAAAAAGGAAATTAAAAACTTTTATGTATTTATAATTGCAGCACTGCGATTTGAAGGACCCACAGTAAATGTAACAAGTTTAATTTACTGGAGCATTATGGTATTTGTAAGAATAACATGAAAATATTTATTACTCGTATACAACGTCTCCTTCTCCACAGAGGTCTAAATCTCTTTGCCGATGCAGTTCAAATAAAGCAGACCACCCAGTCTCTTAGGGTAAAATCATATTGGTCATAAAATCAATGCCGTTGCGCTGTTCTTTATTAAATGTATTTTTACATCTTAGTGTGGTTCAACAAGAAGCAATAAGTAAAAAAGCACTAGATTGTGAAATGTTATTGATGAATTATCTGGAAGACCGTCAATCTGTCACTTTGCAGATTTAGAGATTATCCAAACTATGGGGATGTAAAGATCTGTTGATTCATAGAAATGTTGTCTATGCCCTATCCATGAGTTTAGTGTAAATGCCAGTAATATTTATTTGATATCTTATTATTCTGTTATTAATATCTGACTTATCTAAATGTCTTAAGTCGACCAAAAGAAACTACATAAGTGCAAATTTAGAAATAGTG
>NW_023340095.1:14704567-14740500 GCF_004916995.1 Morone saxatilis | reverse complement strand
CCCCCCCCCAAAGAAAAAGTAGTATCACCAGGTAGTATTTGTATGTCAGTGCCTGTGAATAGTTGCTGCTATCATTAATAATTCCCCATCCCTCCTTCTTTCCCAGGGGGGAATTGTTACCTCAGCAATTAGTGTGTTGCTCCAACAATGATGATGGTGATGATAATAAATTCCATAAAGAGGATAAAAACTATTACTTCTGACTCTAAATGATATTTTCGTGACATAAAACGTGTGTGGTGAAGGACTAAGAGGATGAAATAGTGAAGTTGTGTGTGTGAAAGTATTGGAGATGTAAGACTCTCATGGCTCTCAGTGTCTTCAGCTCTGTGTTATGTGATGTGACATGTATTGTGGTTTCCACTGCCAGCCTGTGTACTCACGTCTCTCCTCTGCCTGTATTATTAATTCAGAAACCATGTGAATACACGCCTTGTCTCCTCCTACACTGTCTCATGGAAAGATCTTTGAAAGAGAAAGATTAAAAAGAGGGCATAATTAGACAGGAGGATTTTCACTATCATGCTAATTGAAGCTTTGCTGTCATATTACAATATCTAATTGGTCTCAAATTACAGAAAAGCAATTATGACAGCAGGGAGTAGCTTGCCACTGTAAAGGGACATTCAGATTTCCTGTCCAACCTATGCTTTTCACCTCAGCATATGGTGTCTAGTTGTGCAGTCATTTTCACTGTAGAGCCACTTGTGTCCAAACACCCCACTTTGAAGTCCTTAAATGGCTGTAAATAGAGTTGCATTTGTGTATTTCAACGATATCACGTCATTAAGAAGTAGCATATGAGATCTATTATGACTGTAACACAGTTATGTAGCTGTACTGACACTACTTAACTGCCACTTAAATCTTTGTTCTCTGTTGCCTGACAAGCTGAGGAGGTCAAATAGGTAATGTCCCAGGAGCTGAAATGAGCTGACAGATCTCATTAAAGATACACAGGCATTCAGATTTGAGTGAAGATGGTACCATTCCTGAGCTGCATCCCCAAGTATACAGCTTGTAATTTTGGTCTTGCCCCTGGTAAAGACTTTTTCTCTTGGCTCTATGCAGCTGCTCATTGCGGTAAGGTTACCTTTTGTGTTTGTGAATCACGCACCTTTGTGTCAGACTGCGGGGTGTGTGAATGCCACAAAGAGGATAAAGGAAGCGAGGCCTGAACTGACTTGCAGCATATTTCATATCTGAACAGTGTGTGCTGACTTCACCTCCGACGACATTTTGTTATGTTAAAGCAGTCGGTTACCTGAGACTTCACTCCGCACTCACTGTGTTTGGGTGGTACATAATTTGGCTTACCATTGCTACCATCCATGAAGTGGTTTCTCGTGTCTCAGCTCAGGGAGATTGTTCTGTGAGCTTCTGTATCTGTTATCTTGGCTTAAGCGAGTACTCCACCAATGGAACTGCATATTGCATTTTAGAAATCCCCACATTTTTCTTCATTGTCAAAACCTGGCGCCTACATTGGACACAATGGAACTTGACCACCAACAATCGGGTCAGAGATTCTGGTGTGTTATGCGAGTAGTGGATAATGTTGCCTCGAGCCACTACCGTCAAGCAGAAGCAGAGGCAGAAGGGTGTCCAGGGCCATCATGGCTTCCCCCTGAAATCTGATTGCACTCCTTTAGGAGTGGAAGTTTTTAAACCCCTGACCTCAAGCTGATATAAGCGGGATACAGAAATCTGTTAAGCTTGCTTGTTTTTAACATTACACCCCCAAATTTGTTTTTTATTTATAAATTTAAGCTCTGCTGATAAATTGCCTCAAGTGACATCACTTGAGGGTCTTTATTGATTACTTATGTGAGAAATGTCCACAGTTACTTTATACATGAGCCATAAATACTTTCCATAGATATGTGGCATTTTCCTTTTATGTTTCTGTTGCATAATAGAAGGAATAAAATGTTTTGAAGGGCAATTTTTTCCCTTGTTGTTATCTGCCACTTCTAGTACAAGTACTCTCTATATGCACACCATGTCAAGTGCTAGCAATGCCAGCTTCCTGACAAGTAAATGAAAGGTCCCATCGTTCTTCTTGTTTCTTCCCAGGTGACACCCCCTGTCCCCATTCCGTCACCATCAAAAAGCCGAACAAGATGCCGAGAACCTCAAAAACGGTCCATTATGGGCTGCCAGGGGGAGTGCAGACACCATTAAGGAATGGTATCGGTTACAAATAATGCATGTCTCAAGTCTCATTCTCATCTTGTCTGAGAGAAACGGGACAGCGCAAGATGTACAGATGCACCGCAGAGACCCTGCATGTTGAATCGCTCTCACAGACCAAGGACATCTCCTCACCAGAGACATGGTGATGAGAGGATGCAGACAAGAGCTTGCCATATAATCCCACTCTAAAGCCACACCTAGGCCTATACGAACAACTGAAACAAACCTACAGTATTGACATTCTAAGCACACAACATTTATGTACTCTGTTTCTTACAGCATATTGTGATTTTCTTTATTGTCCTGCTATTGGGATGGAGGATATACGTAATGTCACAGTTCATAAAGTGGACTGATAAAGGAGAGTCATCATCAGTCTCAATCACCTTACCGGCAGTAATATCAATGTCACTTTTCATGACTGCTGAAATTAAAGACCGCAGGGATGGAGGAAGTCATTACCTAGAGAAGTCATTTCTCTTTAAGCGTCTTTGCACATGGCGTATGACGCAGTGCTCAGGCACAAATCACTTACTATAACATCTCTAAAGTGGTAGAAGATGCACTAATCAAGATGAATTATAATAAAACGCTTTTGTTAATGCTTTTTGTGCACCGTGAAAACCCGGCCTGTTCAGGAAATCCTTCCGATAAAGCTTGCACTACACTGCATTATCTCCCTGTGAAAGGTTTTATAATGAAAGGTGCAGATAACAAAGCGTAACATGCTGGTTTGTGGTTGATTAAGATCACAATCACTCTAATACAAGCTCACCTCCTATTGGGTTTACATTATATCTGTGCAGACACAATAAGTTATTTGATTAAAAGACATTAATAGCATATATCCTGCGATGAGTACAGTTAAAACGCTCTATTAAAAGTCATTTCTGCAAGATTCGAGATTTTGGAAAACCGCACATAATGTGTGAGTACTGAAGAACTTCACAGATAGCTGGATGACAGGGCACTTGTGTTGTTGGCCATTTCAAACAGAGAAGAAAGTCAACACTGAGCGGATACCAGCCCTTCCGCTTTTACTCACGTGACAATCTTAAGATGTAATCTCAAAACTCTAAAGGCTCACTCTTTTACTGTGAGACGCCATTAAGTTCTGAGGCGTTTATGTCTTTTTAATGAGAGAGCTAAATTGCCTTCATACGCAGTGGTTTTTGTGCAAATGAAAGCCTTGCCGACTGTGAATGTCAAGTAGACGACTAAATGTTCCTCGGCACATTGTGGGCCACGGGCTGTAACATTAGGATTCACGCTGATGACCATGTGATGAAGCCGAGCAGTACTCTCTACTGGAAAATATTTAAAATGTAATGAAGAAAATGCAGAACTCTAGTAGCATGCAACACTGTCATTACAGTGCGTGACACAAAAAGGATCTGTATCAGAAAAATAAAACAAAATTTGCTTCACTGCAACAGACTGTGCCAAATATTCATACTGCTGTATCCTTTTGATCAAGAATGACTAGACACCCGTATCCCGCTGAAGATGCCTGATGATTCCTTTGGTGCAAGTAATATCTGAAACATCTTCAGACACAGCCAGGATTGTGACAGTTACAGCGGAGGGTATCAGTTATTTAATACTGGCAATATATTTGGCACATATCCCCAGATCACCTCTCTACCGCCTTACACTTTATGTGCTTTGACAGCTACTACATCTTCATCTAGCTACATCAGTTTGTCTGAAAATGTCTCACTTTGCGGTAAATAGCTAATTATGGTGATCTAGGCAAACAGAGATGTTATAAAAAAAATCTTAACTTTGTTCAGCTTGGTTGCGTCACGTGATCTAAGTGGGGAATTTCTTTCACACGACGGTGGTTCAAAGATGGTCCCTGGCATCAGATTTGTATGTCCTCTTTGATTTTTCTTCGGCCATCCACCGTCTTCTGGACAACCACAAAATAAAGCGGTGAAAATATACTGATATACTCGAAATACTGATATTGATTTTTTTACATGGGCCTTTTTTCTGGTGGCTTAAATACGTTTTGTTGCTTCCCCCAATCCACAGCCCATACTTTATTTAGCTTCCATGTTAGTACTCCTGTCTAGGTCTCCAAACTGGCGACTTGCCGAACGCTGTGTAGAATGAAGGAAATACGCTGACTATGGATAGGTACCTCATACAACCCCACTTCAAACAACCTTAATCTCTTCAAGTTCTGTGATCTGTTGCCTCTGCCAAAAAATTGCAAGAAGTAATGTTTTGTTTTGTTTTGAATCTTATATTAAGCATTTTATTGAAACATGCTTTAATTGTACAAACTGACAGGCATTGCCATCCTAGCTATTAAGGTAATTTACTGACTTCAGTATAACAATGCAATATAGAAAACAAAACTTTTAAGTATGAAGTAAAAACATTAAGTATTCTCTCTACACATAAATAAAATAACTGCACCATGTTCCAACATTTCATGGCAACTACGCCCTTCTTGTCTATGCCTATAAATAGTGAATTAGGATGATTTAATTCATGCTCAAATTTTAGCTCTCATGAGCTCATAATAATACATGTTCATTCTTTATGCCATTGCCACATAAGCATACAGGCTTTGTTCAGGGGGTGTACAACTCCATCTCCCTAGTTTGATAGTACATGCAGGATCTGGTTAGCTGAACGGTTATTTGAGGGTTTAGTTCTCAATATGCCTTGTACCTCCCTCTTGCCTTTGCTCGTACACATTTTATCATCTTTTCATGGTTTTTATGTCAAGTCAATCTGAGTACAAAACGCAGTGTGTCCTCACTCTTAAAAACGACATCCCATGTACAAACCCAACCTGTTTTTCTCTCACTAAAGCTTGTACTGATAGGAGCTCTGCCTCTTATAAACAGGTTGGGTTTAGTGTAGCGAAAGATTTTAGAGGTACTTAAGCCAAAAGTGAAATCAGCTAGGAGAAGGCAGCTTCAGACACTTTCTTTCTTGATCTTTGTCAGAGCTCATAATTGCCATGAGGTTTATTTTGCTTTAATTTATATATCATGCCATACAGTATTTGCTACAGTAATTGTCATAGTCTGTAGGGGTTTCAAGTAATGCCCCTACATGCCGAGTATGAAAAAAACAGGAATAGGAATTCATTAAAAGGGGAAAACGTTTTCATATACAACCAGATAACTTCCGAATAAATGAGATATTGAGACGCGGGCTCAGGCACTATTTCTTATTATTAAATGAGAGGAGGAAGTAAATGTACCGGTCTCTTTATTTTAGGTTTCTTGATTTATAATTAAAGATTTAGTTAATGCTGAGGCAGTGTGTTGTTTAATAGACTAGATTAGACACATAAGTTGAAGAAGCTGTTCACTGGCAATATACTGTATGTTGAATCTTTTATAAAATGTTTCTTACAAGACCTTGAATGTTATTAAATGCAAGGGAAAAAAAGAGATTCTCTGATCTAAAAAAGATATCCAGCGAAGTCTGAACATTTGTCCTTGGCGCTGTATCAGTCAGAAATTGATAAATAAAATGCAATTAAGATTGTTAGGTAACACACCTTTAAAGCTTTCCTTCTCAGGAGGATGTAAATGGAAACTTCCTTTGAGAACTGTTATCTGATTGTTTTCTTTGCTCTGACCGGTCCTACTTTTTTGCTATTGAATAAAGGCTTCAGTACCATGGGTATATTAGATTTTGAAATACACAATCAGATTTAGGCGTACACCATTTGAACGGCTTTTCAGCAATTTGACCTAATGTGAGAAATAGTTAAAAACACTGCAACCACTCAGTACAAAGGTAAGCATTATTTTTCCTCTGTGTGTTATTTGTACATTCAGTTCAATTCAAAGGGGCTTTATTGCCACTGGAAACAGGTGTTTAGGCTGCATTGACAAAGCAAGTGTAAAATATACAGATTAGTAAAAATAAGTAGACTTGAAGTTAAAAACTATAAATACATTTGTGTATTTGTTTGTGTGTGTGTGTGTGTGTGTGTGTGTGTGTGTGTGTCTAGGTCCGTCACTGTCACTCAATATATGCAATGTCTCCTTCTCCTATAGGAGTATTTTTAATTCCTAATTAATAGTTTAATTTAAGTCATTAAGCTCTTTGAAATGAAAGAGTTGAGCTTGGTAAAGTAAATGTTCCTTATTGCACTGAATGTTTTACATTGTAGGAGTAACTACATCTCTGTCTCAACCTCACCTGTTGAACAGTGACCACAAAACCACAATTTTTAGTGACTTCCTTTTTCAATTGCCAATCTGTGGTCACTGAGCCTGCACTTGGTTAGGATCTGTTATTGTGCTGCTACAGTGCTGCTGCTCTGCTTACAGTAGAGAGATATGCTGCCAATTTAAAAACTCTTTTTAGGGCCGGATAACATTCAGATCTACTTTGGCTTTAAGTTTCTTTTTTTCAGTGTTCCAAATAGCTTTTTTTACATTGTGTTATCATTTGGTTTAGTCTGATTGGTGTTTGGAAAGTTGTGTGTCTGAGGGTGGCACTTCAGCACTAAATGACATAGAGGACTTGTTTCTATGCTCAGCTCTTGGTTTTGGAGAGCTTTGGAATAAAGGGTATCTAGGGGGCTGGATTTAATGTGATTAAAAATTTGATTGCTCTCTTTGCACTCTTGTTAATTATCAGTGGGTATCTGCCGTCTGCTGTGTACATGTAAAATGTATTGCAGATTTCTTTATGTAAAGACTCCTGTTGGATATTTGTCCAAACGGGTATCATTCTCACTTTCTGGTTCTGAATAGGAGTGGGAAAGTAAATTTATAGTGTCGAAACCAAAGCTACAGGCCGTGAAAAACCGGCTCTATAAGGTCTTACCCTTTAATACCGGCAGAGAGAAAAGGGACTGTAGCAGAATTTGGCTTTGCTTAAAGAAAGTCCAGCTTGGTTTTGTGTTCTTGTAAAGCTCTAGGTGAGTCATAACCTCATGTAGTCACACCTGCTGTGGAACAAATTTCTTCCTCATGATTCAACTTGTGTTTAACACTAGAACAGTTTGTACTTTATCCTTTTTGTTTGAAGCTGCTGATAAAATCCAATCAATAAATCCCCAGTATAGCATCTACAATATTTAAATTCACATTGACTGAGGAGTGCTCGTAGTGTACATCCATATATCTGTGTATGAGTGTTGGGATTGCACCTCAACAGTTGTTTGTTGGTTAAAGGGGAGCGCTGGGACCAGCTCATTGAGAGATACCCGTATTCCTATTGTGTCCTGCTATTGACTGCTAACAACTTACATCAGATGTACTGCTCAGATGTTTGAAGGCTGTTGGAGAAAACAACCACATACTACCTGGAGGAGATTTTTTGCCGTGTGTATAACATACAACCCTCTCTCCTGGAAATTACATTTATATCATACTAATTTGTTTTCATAATTACGTTGTGGTGGATTATGTTTACAGGCAACATTATTCGAGTGAATGAAACATATATTTATCTACCGTGCCACAGTTGCAAGGAGGTGGTTAGTTATGGTTTTGAAAGCTCTTAAATGTCAGATTCAGATCAATGCAGACTTTTTAGTATTAAACCAAACCTCAATTTTGAAAATTAGTTGTATACGAACATAATTTCATTGGGTTGATAATGTTATATGTTTCTGTGCACTCAGTAACACACTCCACGGCCCATTGTCAACATGGTCGTTAATAAAAAGATAGTTTCCTCAGCAGCAGCTTGCAGTCGTTCTCATGTTCCACTCTTTGATTTCAGATCTTAAAATACAAAACTATACCAGCCTGAAATTGTTTGTTGAGATTGAATCAGACATCACTATGTTGCCTTCTGCACTCATAAACTTTTATCATTACCACCATGATTTACCTGAATGAGGAGTCTCTCGGAAAAGGCCCGTAAAAAAAAAAACAGAGTGGAGAAGGAGAGTGAAAGTTGTTTATATGCAATGCCTCAAGTGAGGTGCAGTGAAGAGAGACAATGCACAGCACAGCCAGAGATAAACAAAAGCGATACAGAGGGAGATTGACGAGTGAAATCAGCAGCGTGATTAATGTGACAACCTTTAAGAAAAGGTTATGGATCCAGAGGGAACACTAATGTCTAACACTAATGTAGGACATGGAGGAGAAGCAGAGTGGAGAAAAGGGCAGGAGTCAAGTGAGGTGCAAAATTACATGAATAGGCCATTCCCACTGTACTGCTCTTTACTCTCTGCTCCCATATTCACCTCAAGGTTTAGATATTTTGCTTCTTTAATGTTGATATTTTTTTTACACACTGTCGCACCTAATTTAAATTATATTATGTCATAGTATGTTATGTATCACTAATGCCACATAGCATACTACATAATGCAGCTGGACTAGGTTTAGTCAGATATCAAACAGTAAAATGAGCTTGGAAATGTCAAAACTGCCAATCAGACAGTCAGACTGAATTTAATTTCACCTCATTTGTATAAAATATAAAATACATACTACATGATAAATGTGATACACTCATTTATAGTCTTGTCTTTACAGCTTTCTTTCAATAGATGCACACTTTAAGTATGAATCAAAATATGATTCTAGTTGTTTAGCAGAATATTACAGTGTATAACTGTGATGTTACGTGTACAGTCATGTCTGTCTTTCTTGTGACTGTTCAACTGCATGAAGGCAATCATGCCCTGAAAATGACAGTGAAAAGATGTTGTTAATGCTCCTGGACTGCAGAGGAATAATGGAGAGAAATCAAAGCTGTTACATTTTGAGGATAAATCAGAGAAGTCAGCAGACTGTATACAGGTAGAGGTTTGGACACACACACACACACACAAACTGTGTCTACTACAGCCCAACAACATCAGTCAGTCCCACTGTTGTACTGGGACATATTCTGTCTTTACTTATTTACTGCTCAGTGTGTTAGCCTTTGCTCTCAACAACTTTCTGCTCAGCTCACAGAGATATATTGTTTTGCTTTTCCCTATTGTCTAGCCCACCCTCAAGCACCTGCAACAATATCCAACTCCCACACATGAATGTCTTGATGAGTGAATTCGGTTCATCCACTTCCAAGCACCATGTGCTCAGGCTGAAAGTACAATGTCCCTTTTAGCAGCCTGCAATCAGGGAGAAGCAGTGGGCTGAAATTGTGTCATTGAGGCTAATTACGTGAAATTAAAAGCCAGTAGTCTGTTGCACATTGGCTGTGGATAAAACTGTTCCTTTGTAGGGCTGCGACAATATTTAGGAAGCTGGTTATTTTTTTAGCCGTTTTTTAGTCGTTTGGTTGCATAGGCCATTGATCTGTCCACCACTTTGGTCCAGACTGAAATATCTAACAACTATTTGATGGATTGTCATGAAACTGTTACAAATATTCCCCAGAAGTTGAATTGTATAATGACTTTTCCTCCAATGACAATGACATTTGAGTTTTTTAGGGAAATGGCTTGACAACAAAGGATTGCCATTACATTTTGTGCATACATTAATTTTCCCCCAGAATAATTAGCTTTTGATTCACCGACTTTTAGTCTAGCACAGGTTGGTTCCAAATACCTGACACTGAGTTACATATACACTACATAGGTAACTGTATACATTACATATGTCATTCTTAGTAGTATACTCTTTCGGCAGTTAGTATACAGGTAATCAATATACTAGCCTACTGTTTTTAAACAGGAAATTATGCAATTTGTAAAGCGCCATGTAAAGGCAATCAAACTATGACTTTTGAATTCTGTTAATTAAACTTAACAAAGACACAGTAAAATGTTATTCCAAAAAATGTATTTTTAACGTCTCCTCGTGATCCTGGAACTGTTTCATTACCATATGTAGTTAGTGAGGATGTAGCTGTGTTTAGCTCCTCCTTTTAGTCTTTTTAGTATACTGACAGAGCTAATTTTTTTTTTTAACTTTCTTTCCCAGCCATTGTCTCAAATTGCTGTAATACATCTTTAAAATGCATCAGTCACACATTCTATAGTTTTCATGCACACTGTATTTATTACACAATTTCCATATCCATTAATTACATCTATACACTAAGCTTCAGTATGCCTGTCCGTAGCTCCCATCTGGTTACTTGCTTTAGTTTCCCTTTTTTTCCATACTTTTGAATTCCTCTTCCATCTCAGCTTAATGGCACCTATTTAGTTTGTGCTCCACTGAAGTCGGGCTGCTGGTGCTGCTGCTTTAGAGATGAGTATTCTGGGGCAGAATGAGTTGCAATATGCCTCCTATCCATTATTGATCCATGATTAACTAGAGTTCAACACAGTTCTTGACTCCAACCAGGCACGTAATCGCTGCGGGGTATGGGTCCCCCCAATATATACAATATGGACATGTATATATATATTTATTGTTCTTATAATTACTCCCCCTCCCGGTGTCTGACTGGAGATTTCATCCTTGAATCCAACACCCTAAAACAGGCTGGGAAACCTTGGCAAAGAGATGTAGCTTTAGCACAACTTTGCAAGACTGTATATTATTAAAATGACAGCTGCTTCCTACAGTTTCTTTAATTACAACCATCTACTGGAAAGAAGCATCACAGTGTAAACTTTTAACAGTGCTTTTGATAGTCAGTGTGAAATGACTGTAGGGGTGGTACTGATGATAACACAGGCCAGAGGTAAGAGAAGCCTGTTAGCCTACCCCCTCCTCTCTCGACAGCCATCTGTATCACTCAAGGAAAGCCTCCTCGAGACAGCTCTGCACACCCGTTGATCCTGATGCATTTTGACACTGATGGTGCACACAACTGACCTTTGGGCTGTCGAGTGCACTCAAACAACACTTGCTGCATGTGTTTATGTCCCAGAGACAGTCTAATGAGGATGTATCCGCAGCCAGCCAACTCAAGGAGCAAGTGCCAGGATGCAGCTGCTGCCACCAGGGCTGTAATCACAGCCTCTTGGCTGACTCATATTGGATAACGTTGTCAGTGGTGGCATTCCTATGGCACAGTTAGGACAAATCTTCCACAGATAAACTAGACATATTTTTGGCAATCTTGGGGTTTCTTCAGTCAGATAATGTTGTTATTTGTTCACTTGAATATTTTTTTTGTTTCTCAGTGTGTACTCATCTCAAATGTGATATCTTCAGAAGAATTTGCTTCATACCATGAATATTCTCTCAGTGTACTCAACCAGGGTTGAAGTTTGATTGAGGTTGGACAAATAGGTTAAATAAGCTAAATGTAAGCCACAAATAAAACCTTAATGCACAGTACAAGAGCTCACAGGTTTGGAATTGAACCTTATTACACTTCTTCCTGTTTAGCTTAGTTTTCAGAATTTAGAAAATTGCTTTTCCTATTGTACAAATTATTGGTATGAGAGCACGTTCTTTGCAATTTACAACACACTTTATTTACAGAATGATTCCTACAGGGAAGAAGCGTCCTTGTTTACATTTGACAGCCTGTCTACACTTGACGTTGCAAACATAAAACAAAAATAGACCATGCTTCATTTTTATGATGCTCTCTTCTGGAAGTATAGTATAAGACTGGCTAGGCATGCAACTAACTAGATGTTTTCATTAGAAATTCATCCGTTGATTATATTTTTGATTAACCAATTAATAATTTTATCTAAAAAACAGTAAAAAATAAAATAAAAACTTTAATCTGCCCAAAGTCCAAGCTGACATCTTCTAATGTCTTGTTTTGTCTGACCAATAGTCTAAAACTTAAAGATATTTAGGTAATACAATAAAATAAATAGCCAATCTTCATATTGGAGAATTTAGAACAAAATAATGTTTAGTGTTTTTGTTTAAAAAAATAATAAAATCCATTATCAAAAAGGTTGGCAACATGTTGATTAATTGACTAACTAACAGTGCCCTCCATCCTCATCACAGCCACATAGAGAAGGAGTCTCAGACTCTGATAATGCTTGTGATGTAATAAGAGGACAAAAATTTAATATGTTAAAAAACAAATACAAAAATCTAAACAAATAGTATATTCTCCTTTTAAAAAAGATTATATTCCAGTGCGTGTACAATTTCAGAGATTTTCTTTTGGCCTATCAGCTGCATTGAATCCAACCATGAAGGACAAGGAAGTATAAGCACAGGAGACTGTTTCTGTAGCTCTTTTATTTCCACTCCTGGGCAAGACTGTGTGGATGTTTGCTGTGTTAAAAGAACTGAGGCAGCACTGAGAGCAGCTTTGGAGTCTGCGTGAATTCTCAGAGCTGCACTCGGCTTTAGCTGCCCGGACTGTTCTCTTGGGAGGGGGTTGCATCATTAAATATTCACCTGGCACTCACAAGACATCACCTTAGGAGAGGTTTACCTGACCAACACCTGTCCAATCTTTGTTTTCCATCAGAATGTGCTTTGACGTATCTGCGGTTCAGTAGAGTAGATCTCCTTGGAGGTCTTCAACCTTGGCATGAAGGGCATGTTTAACCCTCCTGTGTGGGTTCTCAAGCTAAATATCAACTTAAGAATCAGACATGATTTGATTTGTAGCCATGCAGTTATTATAGATTTTTACTAATATTGCTATTAATTTTAGGGCACAAACTGTCTGTCTTGCTTCCTGAGACACCTCTCTTTGAAAGCCTCTTTGTTAACAGTGCAGAAAATCAATGCATCTATGTTAAGCTTGCTCGTTTCTCCTCCTGTTCAGTGACCGTCCTTTTGCAACGATTGAGGACATAGTCGTCTCTGGGGTGAGGCGATGGTTTGTATGAAAAAGAATAGCGCTCATATACCAGTTCTTCACCACCAAAATGCTAGCCGAATGTGTTTTCTCCTGTAATGACCTGCTGTGATTGGGTGACAAATGATGGGTAGGATACCCAGTTGAACGTGCGACAGATTTGAGGCACAAAAATTGAAACCTCATTATTTTGTAACAGTGGCATGTTTGGGATTTAGTTGGGTCAGTGTTACTTACTTTCTGTATGTCCGTGGATTACCATTATTTCTTGATTCCCAATTATTCTCCATGTTGGCAGGTGGAAGAAATCCGTGGAACAGAAAACGTTCTAGCTCAATTTTGCTAAATCATTACACTGATGCAAGGGTTCAATTTTCAAGGGCAATATATATAATAATCTCATTAGTGAGGCTTTCAGTTTGCCAATTAGCATTCAACCTTGAAGTTTCATACACAGACAAAAGTCGCCATCTGTCAGTACAATGCAGGGCAGCCCTCTGTGATGATGATGTGCTCACAGCTCTCTAACTGTGTTTGTTTTGGCTGCAGGAACTTCTACTACATCACCATGCTGCGTGACCCAGTCTCCCGCTACCTGAGTGAGTGGAAGCACGTTCAGCGCGGAGCCACATGGAAGACCGCCCTCCATATGTGCGATGGACGTTCGCCCACCCAGGACGAGCTTCCCACCTGTTACAATGGGGATGACTGGTCCGGTGTCACCCTGACAGAGTTCATGAACTGCCCATCCAACCTGGCCAATAACCGTCAGGTCCGCATGCTGGCGGACCTGAGCCTGGTGGGCTGCTATAACCTGTCTTCTATGAACGAGAGCCAGCGAAACCACATCCTTCTTAGCAGCGCCATGAGCAACCTGAAGAACATGGCTTTCTACGGCCTGACCGAGTTTCAACGCAAGACGCAGTACCTGTTTGAGCGGACGTTCAGCCTGCGCTTCATCTCCGCTTTCACGCAGATCAACAGCACGCGAGCCGCCAATGTGGACCTGAGCGAGCTTGTGCGCAAACGCATCGAGGAGCTCAACTTCTTGGATGTGCAGTTGTATGAGTACGCAAAGGACCTGTTCCTCCAGCGTTTCCAGTTCACCCGCCAGAGGGAGCACCAGGAGGTGCGCTTGAAGAGGCGTGAGGAGAGGCGATGGCTGAGGGAGCAAAAAGAGCAGGGCAGGCCATGGGTGCCCAAACACAGAGGGGTCGGAAATAGAGGCGGGAGAAGGGGAGGAGGGTTGGAGAAAGGTACTGATGGTGACTTTCCAACCACCACTGAGGACTACACAAGCCAAGTGGCCCGTTGGTGAGGCTTTGGTCTTAAGGGAGAGGAGCCAGAGAGAGATCCCTCACGGACTAGTTCAAACGTTTCCTTTGACTCTCTCTCTCGCACATCCTTTGTCTCACCATTAATCTGTCTCCTGCATCTGTCTGTTTCTCAGCTTCAGTGTGATCCAAGTGCTCTGCTGTTTCTTTATGAAAACTACCAAGTCTGTGGGTCTCACAGCAGCTCTGCCTTGGAGTGCCCTTTGGTGTCTTAAATCTTAAAATGCTGTTTATATATTTTTTTGTTGTTTCATTTTTTTGCCTTGTTTATTTATCATGTGTTGAAAAAGACAGTAAACTGAGGTGAAAAAAAAAAAACAATCAAAAGAAAAGCTGCCATAGACTGCGTTGCTCTTAATTTTGACATTCAGAAAAGTTGACGAATGTCATTGAAGTCATTGTCTTTGTTGCAACTGGTAAAAAAAAACATATTCCGTTTGAAAGGTGTAGTTGTAGAAGAAGTGATGGTTGCATGTCACACATCCACATTATTCTGACAATTGAGAGTGATTTCCAAAAGATATACAGTACTGTAAGCCAAGGTTAATAAAAGAAACCGCAATGTATTTATTGTATTTTTGTTTAATGAAGCCCTCTTGAAAGACCACGTTGTATGCATTCAGTACCTATGTTTTAAATCAAATTATAGAAGAAATATATCTGATGCTAATATTTTGGTCACAGTCCATTATAAATTATTGTGCAGTACTTGCAGACTTTAACACATCTCCCAAAGATAGTCTATGATATACACACAAAGCTAATGACACTAATGTCATAAAGAGGTCATCCTGCAAAATAACTTTCCCCCATACCTTTGGAAGAGTACTCTGCGATGAGTAGAGTAATTATTTTTTGAAGTAGTGGGCTGCAGAGATAAAAAGTTAATAAATAGTACAAGTGATGAAATGTGTCAGTGTGGCTGGCGTGTGTCTCGACTGTGAATGAGACGATCAGCATTCAGTTCTCACGCCCCTCCCCGTCACACTGGCTGCTTTTACATGTTTGCAGAGCTGACGGCAACTGCACAGTGGGCCGCGAGTGCACTCTAATGCCAGCAGAGTGCCAGCCTACAAAGACCAGCCTCAAAGCAGATAGCCGAGAAATAAAACACGTCTGTCATTTATTCTGCCCAATAGTTTCCAGTCCCTCAAATCCAATCAGCGCGGCAATACATGAAGATGAAAGAGGGCTTGTTTTTATCTGCTTGAATAGGCTTCAGCGATGCTTTTCATGCCTCTTATCTCATATTTACTCAAAGCCCCTGCTTATCAAGTTAAATGTTCACTAAATGTCAAGATTGAAGTGGTGTGGCTGCTGCTATTTTAACAGTAATTTCTCATGTTTCTTCTCCGATGCAGTTACTTATAAAATACCTCAGACAGCACACTTTTGTTTCCTTTTAAAGAATCACCTGTGTTCTGTCTTGTTTAAGTGATTCATCCAGCTCGAACAGTGAATGTGTTGAATACGGGCTCAGCCGTTTGAGCTCTTTATGTCTGTATGGGTTCAGTGAGTGTGTGGATGAATGGGAAAGAACAAAGACTGGGTGTATAGCATATTGATAACAGTTGATCAAGTGTTTCATGTGGAGCTACAGCACTGAATATTGAGTCATTCTGTGTATAATTTATAACTGAGTTCTTGCGGTTATGCCATTTGTGGTGTGTGAAACAGCATGGTCACAAAAATTAAAATAATCTAAACATTGTATATGTTTTATATGCTTAATGCTCAAATCTGCTCATAACATTGAATATTTACACCCCAAAAACTCTAATCTGCTTTATCAGGACAGTGTGGGAGTGGTTTGATCATGATTTGTCCAGTGGTGGAAGAAGAACTCCAATCCTTTACTTAAGTGGAAGTACCAATCAAGGTAAAACTACTCCAATGCAAGTTACTTAACTAAGATTGTTACTGATACTGACTGATTAGTGATGCATCAGTGTGTAAACAGAACTTTACTGGCTGATCGAGGGGGAGCTAGTTTTAACTACAACCAAATTAAACCAAGTTTAGAAGTTAGAAATCTGTTTGGTGGAACTACTAACAGCACATCTGAAACCTTGACAAGCTTTCAAGGGATCACAAGCCAAGAAATGTTGGACACCAATGGTTTAATCTAAACAATGTGTTGTATTTTATACATTTATCACATATTTAATTTAATTTAATTTAATTGAAAATACTAATCTCTAAATTAATTTAGGATTTTAGTCAATCAGAGTAACACTTGTGTGTTAAAAGTATTAAATTTCCCTCTGAACCGTAGTGGAGTAGACGTAGCATGAAATGGGAACGCTCAAGAAAAGTACAAGCACCTCAAAATCATACTTAAGTACTGTGTTTGAGTAAATCTTGTTATTTTACTGCTAGATTCGATTGACAGCAGCCAGTCACTGTCATCTCACCAACTGTCATCAGATTTTGATTCAAATAAATCCTGATTGGTGCTCAGAAGAATGTGATCCCACATTTCCATCTGAGCCCCAGCCAGTCAGTAGAGCACCAGAACCTCAAACACATAAAGCAACATTTACTTGTAATGGAGTTGTTTCTTTTTTAACAAAGGCCTTTTTACTCGTTGAAAACTCACAGTAGGAAAATATTAAAATTAATGATGGCTGAATTCCATTTAGCTGCTTCAGTTTTCAGGTCCTGTTATTTTCATTAATGTTTATAGCAACACCTGTTCCCTTCTTACTATGTCAAGTAAAAAAGTATGCTGTGGAAATGATCTATTGTAATATTGTTACTTTACTTAGGTAAAGAGTATCTGAATACTTCTTTATGCATTAACTGCAAACTCTATGGCTGTTAGACCCCAGGAGTGTTTCTTTTTAAAGTGGTAATTTCCACTTTATTTCTGAAATGTCTTTTAATAGGCTAAATCAAAATGCAGCACTGCTGTGTGACAGGGTGTGGGAATAATACTGCTCCTTATCACAGATGGCATCAACGCAGCATGAGTAGAAGTGCCATATAGCTATTAATGAAACACTTAACACTTGTGGTGTAAATGTGCTGAAGACTTATACCCAAGTTTTACATGTATATATATACACACATATATATTCAAGCTTTCCCCAACTAAAGTTTTTTCTAATCGACTAGTAATTTTTAGATCAAGACTTCAGTAGTCATCAAACGTTTATGATAATAATTGAATTATTTATATTTTTAACAGGCACCTGTGATATGATTTTGGCAAAAACAATAATGAATCTGAATGTGTCAACCAGCACATTTATTTCAGCACAATATAACATGGCACAAATTGTGTTGTTCAAAACACAGAACAAGTAACTTCCACCTTCACAAATTCATGGGGATTTATCAACACGATGGATAATGTACAATGTTAACTACAAATCAACTCGCTACAGACTAAAGAAAAGTGGGTCGACTAAACCGTTCTTCTCAACGGTTGAGTATTATATTAGGGGACAGCCCTAATATAATATATATGTATGTATGTATACGTATCCCAACAATAAGAGAAAAAATGTGAGTTTTCTGAAAATTGAGGAAGGGATTGCTGTCTGGCTTAAACCTCAGACTTTATGCTTGATGAACCGCTGGGAGTTAGGGCCCCTGCCATCTGCTGCTTTGTAACTTTATATGAATGAGGGCCAGCTGAAGGAGTAAAGAAAAGCTTGAAACAGCATGAAAAGGAAAAGAAAAGGGTGCAACAATGTAGTAGTAAGCCAATGAGACAGTTGTTGAAATGAGTGTTTTGGTGTAAGCGACTCTTAAACTGGAGATTAGAGTGTACAGCAGAAAAGAATCTGAGCGTGTCTTGTTAGAATAAGGTAAAACGCTGAGGTCTAAGCCGCCAATAAAGCACTGGGCAAATTATGCTGCCATGCCGAAAACTAAAGGCAGCATGAGGAAGTTTTCGGGGGGGGGGGGGGGGGGGGGGGGGTCTATGTTCGTTATTGTTATACTAACACCTGTGTTATGCTGCAGTAAAGCCTTCTGTGAGATAAAGGTGACAGATCGGTCACTCACTAGAGATTCACATGGGAGGCAGGGAGCGATGAAAGGAGCTGAATAGCATTTACACTAATATATGTTCAATTTTTTGTAAATAACACCTGTGTTTCTGTAATAAAACTACTGCGACACCAGAGAGATCAGAGATGAAGTCTAATATGCAGCCCTTAATTGGCTGTGTGTAATTAAAGGTTGCAATAGTGGCGGTAACTGCTGAGTGACTCCTGGGTCAAACAGTTCATTTAATGGAGATTAAGCTAAGAGGCACTACTCAAACTCTATATTTCTCACAGAGCGTAATTCCTATCGCTCAAATTTTTATATAGTGAAAGAGAGTGGTCTCTGCTGAATCCACTGCTGTAAAATATGCGTCCAGTGTTAAAAAACAGTCTATTTCTGTTTTAATCCTACAATTCCTGATCCCAGTTAACATAGGAGTCAGTTGGGCAGTTGGATGGCTCTCCTGTCAATTTGAAACTCATAGCACAAAATGTATAAGTCCGTCTGCTTAGATAGTTACATTGTTTGCAAGAAGATGATTTTTTAAATTTTGATGAAAAATTATGTATGAAGTGAAAACTGTAAGAGTAAGAGATTAAACTGTTGCCCAGCAAGCCCACCACTTAAGTTAAAGCCATTTACTGTACACCCATCGCCGTGACATAATCAACAACATGTAGATAGAAAACTCCCATTTAAAGGGTGAGATCTTATCAAGTTATGAGCAAATCTTTTACCGACGTCAGGGTTCATTTCTCAGACACGATGGCCAATCTCTGTGCTATGATTCATCTATGTCAGCCTTTTCTGTGTATTCCATGTCTGAACACAGAAATGATGTAAGGCAGTTCAACTGCTGAATAATTATAAATAAAACAAGAGTATACTGTTCGAATTTATTATTATTTATTATTTCTATGACTTTTTTTTTATGTTTGTTTTCACCATGACGATGGTGTAAAAGAAGAAAAAGCAAAGAAAAAGATGAAAAAAAGCCAACCTGGATTATGCACTCAAAATTTGACATTTCCAGAAAAGTGTGACATGCTGCTTTGTTAAGGGAGCTTATTTATTTATGTTTTATTATTTATTCTGCCACTCCATGAAAATGAGAAGCTGATTTCGCTATATTTATTTGTTAGTTTTTATAACTTCAGTTGTTGCTAAAGAATGGCTTTGCCTGATTGAAAATACCAGTATTACCAACACCTCAGTGATAATGGAAGAGAGCTTTCTTAATGTAAGAATTTCTATGTACATGTTAAAAGTATTGTGATGAAATGAACAGTCTAAGAGCCTTTTGGCGTGTAATATTTAATCTGCCATTTTTCTTGTCAGACCTAAAAAAATGAGTGAATTCTGCTTAAGATATAAGAAATAAATGCATTGAATGGCCATGATATTATGATGTGTGTTGCTTTTATCTTTTCAAACCAGATATTTACTATATAGACAGTTTATTTTTAAAAGCAATGTACACATACTGTCCTGAGTTTTCATACGGTCACAGTGATTAAGTGAATCCATCCATTCACATCCATCTGCTGTATCCACTGATCAGGGCATAGGAGGCTGGAATCTATCCCATCATGCTTTGGGAAAGTTTATGCCTACCTGAATGTACACATTTATATTAAAGATTTGGTTTAGAGTTGTTAAAATATTTAATATTACACAAAAAACATAGATGAATATATGTTTGCAGGTGTTTTTTATCTCTTCCCAAAGAAATATTCAAAATTGATTCAAGAAAGTTGCTTTGTAAATCATATAAACATTCACAAAGCAACTCAATGACAGCATAAACTGTATACTAAGCAGAGTGTGATATTCACATTTCGACCATATTTTAGCTCATATGTGATGCATACACAGAGAGATATAGTCACTATTCCTTCATTATGTAGACTGTCATTTAATTACATCTGTCAACCAATTATAAAAACATGTAACATTGTCTTCTTATGTAGAAAGCATTTTTTTTCGTCTTGCAAAAGGTTGAGAAGAAACCAAGATTCAAGGAACAATCAAGGTAATTTATTTATCATTATACGATGTAGTACAAAGAAATTAAGAAGTCCTTTTATGCTACACACATAAAAAAATAATTGAATTTATAAAGGGAAACATATGTATATTGTACATTAGAAAAACAAATACTGATTTGATAAAGTAGGGTATGTTTTTACGTTTTGGTGACCCAAAACGTACATTTCATGAAACATATGTTACATGAAATTAACTGATTATTAGATCAATGATCACTTAGTGTGTGACAATTGTGCCAGAAAAGTACATTTACTTCCCATCATCATTAAAATAAAGTTCCTCAGTACTTACTTACGTTAACTCAAAATGTTTTCCAAGGAACACTTTACATTACCGCTCTGTATCTACTGACACACAGAACCTTCTGCTTCCCCTCAGGTTGTACAGTATGGATGGCTAGCTCAGCATTTCACCAAGTGGCTGCCGGTGCAGCAAGTCATTTCCACACAGATGGTGTGACTGTATTATCTTCGATGTTTAACCGTAGGAAGTGTGTAATGACTTGGAAAAAAAACATAGTGTTGCTGGAAGACTGTGCTCTACTTTCTGAGCTTTTAGAGTCAGCACAAAATCTGGTGCTTAATACTAAACAGTGGTGCACAGAAATAGGTCTTTAAAACATTTAATGACCATCATTATCAACAGTGATTACATAAATAACACTTAAACTTTATTCAGGTGTGTTTTTACTGACAAATTGCAAATTGCTGTATCATTGTTAAGAGGATTTGAAATCAAACTGTATCTTTGGTATGAAACTAAATTATGTTTTAACCAAAGTAAAAGTTCATATTTACATTTAACTGGTCCTTTCTGAGCTGGCCTGGTGGAACTATTTTAATTGTTGTTGTTTTTTGCCAGAGATGGGAACAGTACAAGCAGGAATATTGAAGTGTATTGACCTTTATTTTAACATGCTGGTAATTTATTTACCCACATTGCACACCCTCAGTGAGCACAGGATGTGGTACAGCTTACATCACAAACTAACACCTCACTGTTGGGTTTCTGAACCAAACATGTCCCCCATGTTGAGCTTCTGGGTTTGTCAATTTGTCCTAATATATTTTAGAGAAGACTGACATCTACAGGCCATAAGATAGAATTGCTGTTTCTCAAACACAAACATGACTTCTGTCCTGCCTCTTTTATTTATTTTTATTTATTTCCCGCTAGATGGGAGTGTTGCTCTCAATTAATTGTGCTGCAGTATACAGAGTAAAGTACAGCTAAATTCTTTATATTTCCATTCCATGTTCCTCAAACTTTACACTGAGGGAAATTAGTTGATCTTTTGTTTTAGTTGGGATGTATTTATTTAGTTTATTTTCAGTCAGTAATACTAATCAAGTACAAAAACTAAATAATGCAACACTTTGGAGGCTGTATTTAGAAAGATATGGAGATGTTTATCCAACTCAAAGCCTCAGTTTCCCAGGTTGAATGACTGATGTACAATATAGTTTTACATTGAAAGTGGATGCTTAACTGACAATCCACACTTTAGTTCAAGGGAAGATTTATGGTAATGCATGTGATATTTGAATAAAAAATAGCTCAAATGTGACTCTCAAAGCCACACAGGGATGTCAAGTAATATTAAATTGAGTGTAAATAACAAACGACTTGAACAACAAACAGGGTTACGGTAGAAAAACAAAAAATGACACATGGATTGCTGCATTCTCTGTTCTTGGCTGACTCACTTTGACAGTGACATTTTCCTCAAAGGGAGCAATAAGGTGACCTTTCCCTGTGGCACTTGATGCCACATGTCTAGTTTGTTGAAGAGATCTGTCGGTGTGACAGATCACATGAATTTCGTCTGTTGCCTAGAGAAACATAAAGGGGGGAAATCAATCAATTAGTCATAACTAGTGTGTGTTTTTTCATGTGAACCAACAAAGGATAAATAATTTCATGACAAGTAAAGGATAAAATGCATAAAATTTTACATTAGCCTTGTTTTAAAAAAATGACTTTTATGCACAACATTTTTTAATTACTAAATGAATCTTCTAAATGACTAATTTATTAGTTTTGACTAGTTTATTTCAATAAATAATTTATTAGACTAATCAATCACACAATCCTCAGCACACAGAAACTGCTGTCTGTCGCTGCATGACCATCACTGCAGACTGCCGACCTTTTTCTATGTCTGATGTGTTTTCCAACAAATCTCATCATTCCATACCACTTTAAATCAACTAGAAACAAGGAGGTACTTCATATAAATAGCTACTTTCACAGTACCAATTTGTTACAAAATGAATGACAATAAAAACAGCTAGTCATAAAACTGAGGCACATAATACTTTATGTCTTTAAGCACAAACCAGAGATGACAGATCGGCTCCATATAAGTGGCACTGCGAGAAAGTTATTTTTATGTTTATTGAAAGGGTATGTTGTAAAACATAATAGCAAATACTCCCTTTAGTCTTCCTCTCACCATCCGTGACTGATCTTACCTTGGTTAGCATTTATCTTATTTGACCTTGAAGTGTTAGCCTGAAACGAGCCATAGCTTGCCATCATATATTTTAATTTTAATGTTGTGAAATGACTGTCAATAAAGTTTTTAATTGTTTGTGTCCTCTACTGTACATGACAGTTACAGTGTGACAGGACATACAGTGGATCATCTTCTACAACAATCATAAAAAACTTGTCTACACTCTCTGTAACAATAGTGTCCCTCTACATAAACCTGAACCACCTCAGGCTGCTGAAGTGGACTGTGATTGGAAAAATCAAAGACTGGCCCAAATGATGCAAGTTCATCTTTGGACTGCAACTGAGGCTGATAAAATCAAATATGCTTTCAGAGCTCAATTCCTCTGAAGTGAATCTGATGGAAAATTGTGGTAAATGACAAATTAGACCTTGGAGCTAAAATGAATGCATTTATAAGTAATAACTCAGTGATCACTCAATTGCAGTGGAGAAAACAGATGTTTTACTGGTAAAACAATGGTATAAGCACCTGTTGATCCCTGCTTTTTAATTTTTTTTATTATTTGCACAGGTACATACAATAAACATTTATACAGCACTTTACAAAAAACACAGTTACAAAGTGCTAACTTGATAAGACAAATAAAAAAAACATAAACTTGCGAATAAAACTAATTAAACCATAAAAAGTCTAAATAAATTACTAAAATTTTACTAAATTTTAAAAAGAGTTAAAACGGCCTTCTTTGCTGTTTTGTTTTTTTTCAGGAAGAAAGTGTGGCAGTCTTCAGAAGATACTGTAAGTCCTGGCATCCGGCACTCAATTGATAGTCCTGTATATTTACAAAATGTCTGTATCTCTCTTTTTTCTAGGGTCTGGGGGGAGCTTCTCAGAGGCCAAGGTATTCTGTTGTAGCCACCAGCTTTGACTTGAGCACTGGATGGCAATAGAAGCACCAGCTGTAGGCTGAGGCAAGGTGCTTGAGAGTTGGACTGGTAAAGTATATGGCAGAAGGCTGGCATGTAATGCTGTGCATCTGAGTCTTCATTGGTGGCTAAGGGCTTTGACTCAAAGCAGACAGGAGGACAGCAGAGGCAGGCGACTGATGAACAAGTCAAAGCCCTTGACTGCAACAGAATACTCCAGTACACAATCTGCAGCTGCCTTGGCCTCTTAGTGGCTCCTCTAGCACGCTCAGTGGAGGCAGGTGATGGGCTTACCATCTCACGGAAGGAAGACAGGAGGCCAGCTGAGCTGAGGACAGTTTGCAGGTTAAGGGCAAGCAGCAGTCTATCTAGCTCAGGGGAGTAAGGCAACCATCTATTCAGCACAACTGAAACAGTCTTTAGAATAGCCAACTGGGATGATTGCAGGAAGCAAATGATGCAGACATTCACAAACTGAAGGCATGCCTGGGCTAGTGGACCAGGAGACCGGGAGGTAGGCTGGAGGGTAAATGGCCAAAGGCTAACTGAAGGGAACACGCCATTGGCATTGTCAGTTGCCCAGAGCCTTGAACTTTCCCAGTGCTGCAGCCACCTCTACCATTGGCTTCCCCCAGCCCGCTCAGGTGAGGCAGGTGACGGGCTTTCCATCTGGCGGGACGAAGGCAGGAGGCCAGCTGACTGAGGGACAGGCAGTTTGCAGGCTAAGGGGAGGCAAGTGGGAGCTGATTCATCTCAGTAGAGTCAGACAACAGCCGAGCCAACTGGGATGATCGCAGAAGGAAAATAATGCAGACATTTGCAAACTGAAGGTAGGCTTGAGGCTAGCATCCCCAGGCTAGTTAACGTCTAGATAGGCTGGAGGATAGCTGGGCCCAAGACTAGCTGATGAGAACATTTTTCTCATAACTGTAAACTGATTTCTCAGAGCTCTGCAGCCACCTCTGCCATTCAGTCACCCGCCTGTGCCGATTCCTAGATCATCAGTTGCCTGTGTCCCCTTTACTTTATGCTTACCTGTGAAATTGCAAGTCCGTAACCTTTCTCCCCTGAAGAGTCACTCACAAGCAAGAGCACAGATTGTGCAGGGAAGTATTCTATTGTGACAATGGTTTTGACTCCATCATCAGTGGTCTACCTCTGCTGTTCTGTTGTCTATAACTTTCCTGAATCAAAGCAGCTGGTCTCCCCCTATCCTAAAAAATGTCTGTCCCTCAATTGACTCACCTCCTTTGAGATGGCAAGCCCGTAACATTCCTCCCCTGAACGTAGAAGGACGGCCAAGAAAGGAGGCCAACAACAGAAGATCCAGCTCTTGGGGGGGGCAGAATGCCAGCAACTAAGAGGGCGGGAGTCTTCAGTGGTGGCCATTCAGCAACTGCTGAGGTGCTGGGCATCTGACAAAGTCAATGTTCTGTCCTGATCAGGCTGCATATTCTGGCTGCATCCACGGCAGCAGGCCTTGACCTGCTACCCTCCAGGCCGCCTACTTGAGCCGGCCTGTCCCTCTGTTGGCTAGCTTGTCTATCCTGTGCCAGCTAGATCCTTTCCTGTCCCTCAGCTGGCCAGGGGTATCGGCTCTGAAGGGTGGCCTACCCATTGCAGCAAGGCTCCAGCCTTCCTCCTTGTCAGCTAGCCTGGGCCTGCTGCCCTCCAGTCTGCCTCCCCTGACAGTTTTCCTTCAGTCTGCCAGCCCCTCTCCTGACTGCCTGTCCAGAGCAGGTTAGGCTAGACGGCTCCCTGGCCTAAGTTAGGTGATGAAAGTATGTCGTAGTAGGGTCTGATTGAAGTTTCTGCCTCTTAAAAGGAAGTTTTTGAGTTTATTATTTTAAAAGGAGTGCTATCTAGACCTGCTTTATTTGAGAAGTGTCCTGAGATAACTTATGTTATGATTTGGCACGATTCAAATAAAATTTAATTGAAATTTCAATTCCTCCTCTCTGGGATAATTGTACTTTGAGTTTCTATTATTTGATAAAATTAACTATATGCCTTCTGGTGTCAACAGGCAAGGTAGCAGAGGAGCAAAGACTTTTTCCAGATTTGTAGTGCAGGAAGTCCCATCTGTACTGATCTTGTACATGTGTTATTTCTACCGAATGCATCCAATATTGAAGCCTGGCACGCTGCACAACTTGACAGCGGGCAGGCTATACTTGTTGTTAGTGCATGCAAAATTTATCAAAACCTTTCACATTTCTTCTCGAAATCACATTTTATTGATTAAACGCCAACTCTACATTTCAAAATACAACAATAATTTCTCTACACACACTCTAAACACAGCAAACCCAACTCAATATAAGTCATTATTTTAAAACACTGTCTATTCAAGGGGAAAGCACAGTCAATGAAAACACAGTGACTTTTAAAACACTAACAGTTGATGGCATTACTACTTTTCATCTTTCAGTTCTACCTGCATACAATAGACAAAATGAAATCCATTGGGTTTTTTATGATTCAGTTTTTTCTTTGACTGTTAACAACATTTTTGTAGAGTGTCAAATGTGTACATTTTTGGCAACATACTATATGAAAGTGAATCAGTCATCTATTATATACAGGCTACAGGGGCTCAAGTATCAATTGACCTTTCACATGTAGGCCATGTGTAGGCTTACTACTGTAGGTGATTAATAATGCTAGGCATACAGGGTGTATGTTATTATATATTAACGTTATATAACATGGGTTTATATACATGGTTTCACTCTATATATAGTTCTGTCCGAGTAGGTATTAAATGAAGAACTTCAAAGATGAACAGAACTTCCTTTGCATGCAACATCTGCTATTGTCTACTCAGGTAGATCCCAAAAAATGAAGACGTACGGCCATGAGGTGTACACTGTGGGTTGGTACGGGGGTTTTGCATTATAACTCTCTAAAATATCATTAAAAATCATTATTTCTTATACATATAGATTTGGTACACTCTTTTGGACACATTCGTTATTTCATGCAATGCAGAATTTTGACTTTACGCTATCTTTGTCCAATACTTGGTTAATTAGAAGTTTATATTTGTGCGTGGAAGCATATTCTCATTAAATTAATCCAGAAAAAAACTCACATGGTTTTATAGCTGTTCCCTTGGTAACAAGCTAACCCTTGCCCTTTTAGCCTACTGGCATTCGTGTGGATCGTACCACTATGTGGTCGTAGGGGGGATGTTCGGAGGTATAAGTTATTGAATGACGTTTTATTCCAACAATGTATTACGTTAAAATCAACGTAATACATTTAATACCGTGGTATAACATGTTGTTTGCTGTTATGTATTTTAAACGCTGTATATTGAATTAATAATGGCCTTTAGGCTTCTCGGCGGCCCCCGGGAAATCCCTCATTACATTAAACCGACGATCGTACAGTAAGCTGTCAAAAGCTTGTTGCTTAAATCTGTGCAGTGTTAGAAAGTAATGAAGAAAATTAGGTCGGATACATAGACGAAACAACGAGCTCAAATTCTACGAACAGGGCCAGCACTAAATGGCTTGTTGAACAGACATTTCGGGAGCACTTGACATCTTGTTTTCGTTAGTTGTGTCGGACATTGGTGTCGTCTTGTCTAGCTGGTGCGTGATCCTCCGGGAAGCGGTTCATCCGTGATGATGAGGTAAGCAGGTGCTCTCCTCGGCTAACAGCGCGGCTAACGCAAGCTCAACAATGTTAATGTTACTGTTGCAGCGTTAGCCGGGTGGCAGCGGTGTCTTTAGCTCGCTGGCTTTTAAGTATTTGTGATTAGCTAGCTGAAGTAGCCTAGGGTGAGAATGCAAATCACCCAAACTGTGCAAATAAGACAGCGTGA
The DNA here is from genome assembly GCF_004916995.1 of Morone saxatilis. Lineage (NCBI taxonomy): Eukaryota > Metazoa > Chordata > Actinopteri > Moronidae > Morone > Morone saxatilis. Next base: position 14,713,059 of record NW_023340095.1, on the reverse strand, counting down.
TGCAATATAGTGCCAGGTAGTTGGCTGTCATTGTGGTGGTGTTTGTGTTTTCTGCTTTTAGTCGCGTTTTGAAGTTGATATATAAATGCACATACAGTGTCGTTGTATAGGCGGGCCAGCCATTATAAGACTAGCGAAATCACATTTTCCCTCAAGTGGAATATCGATAAAAACCCTCCGCAAACAGTCTAAAGTGTTTTCTAGCGGCTTTCAACAGAGTTACAATCAACAAGATGCCTTTAGCTCTGTTTCGAACCACAGTTACCTCCAATTAGAGCTACATGTGCATCTTCTCGCCCTTATTACTGCTCTGTGTGTGGCAGAAATACACTCAAATAAACACTGTTCGAACTGGAAAAGGGTTTTTCACCAAGAATACTCAAAAGGCCTTAAATCACTACGGTGCAACGCAAAGTAAGCTGTGCAACAGGAGGTTAACCTAATCCAGACAATGTTTTAAACATCAGCACTGCAATGGTAATGATGTGTTTAAATGAACCGGTCTGGCTAAACAGACTGTCATGTTATTAATACCTATTTTACTGCAATAGCATTATATTATTCTATTATTATATACAGCAACACTCCTGGTCCATTTTGAGAGTTCATCTTGTCAATCTTGGGAGTTGTCATGCTTGATTTCATGGTTTTTGGACATGATGCATTCGTATATTACCAGATATTACATGTTTAGGACATAAATTGTGTCCTTATATTCTGTACATGGCCACATTGGGGCAGGAGGTTTGTGTTCGTAGGTATATACTTTTTAAGTCATCACTGCAGTAATAAGTTCTGGATGCTTCTCTAAATGATCACATTTTATTCATAAATAAAGGATCAACTGCCACTAATGTCTTCTCCAAGCCTTGCAGCCAGCATTCACACAGTGCATCAGCTTCTGGTTTTCTATTGGCCAGTATGTGACTGGGAGGGTCTTCCCAGAGGCTGGCACTCAGGCAGGAAGGGGGTGGCTGGAAATGTTTCAGCCAGAGTTGTTCAGACAGTTTTTACTGTTGTGAAGAGGAAATCTTTGGTAACTGGATCTGTGGGACAGAGAGCGGGGATCAAAGCGGCTGTTACGGTTATTTTCTTAGCGAAGTCAGCTTCTCAGAAGTTGTATCTCTAAGCTAGATTCTCAGTCGGCAAAAGAAGTTCTTGAGTGCTGCATGAAGCGAGAGAGGTAGGTTTTCTTGCTCCATTTCCTGACTTGCGCCCAAAGGAATTTGCTGCAGTATGCTGTGGGATAGCATGCAGTAAAGCTGAGAGGTTGTTACAGTTGAAGCTCTGGGTTAACAACAGCAGAGTCTGTTCGGACTCAGTGCCTTTTCAGTCTGTGTTTATTTGTAGACCGTGTTACTTTTCAGCTCTCGTACAGATTTATTCAGCTCATGAGTTAACCACATTTTCTGCCTGCTCAGCAACTTCCTGTATGTTTTGACTCCCAACATGATGTGTGTTTAGGCTTTGTCTTGCTTTGCTTGTATTCTGTATGTGCTTTGCAGGGCCAAGAGTCAGCACATCTGACTACAGCAATTTGGCACCAAGTGCTCATGTAGTCCTGTACTATTAGCAAATAGAGAGTGCAATGGAAAATAGGTTATAGTGAACAAAGAGAAAGCACATATCCAGTGAAATGTGTGATTACGATTAAATATAGCTTTAATTGGCATTCCATTGTAGTGGATACTGATCAATACACCTTGTTATGTAGCATATGTTTGTATGGATCTGAGCTTTGGAAATGTTCAGATTAAGTTATTGATGTATCGATTAGCATGACACCACCCAGCTACACTACACGACGACCACAACAACTGTGGCTCTGTGTTTGAAACGTGCTTACATATTTATTGGAAGAATCACGGCCTAGATAAATCAATTGTGGAGTTTGCAGTCATGATACGGCATGTACAACAACCATCACAACATTAATGAAGTTTAGGCTGGTGAGTCGAAAAAACGGAGCGTCCGCATTCTCTGCTAACTAGCTACCATCGGCAATATGAGGCTGGATAAACATGTAGGTGTTTATCTTGATAGAAGGGTAGAAAAAAAGATGAACTATTGTGGATTAGGCTAAACTACAAATACGCAAAAGTAATGCAATAAGTGGAAATGGTTCAGTTTAGCAAGAAGGAAACATGTTTACCAGTAGAGAGAACATAAACAGTGATCTGGTCAGAGCACTGGTTTTTAATAATACGGTGGATTCATTTAGCCACAAACTGTCGAGGTAGTATTATGTGGTTGAAGGTAAACTGACTTTGCTAATGCATGTTTATGGTTTATTGAATGATAAAAGAGTTTCTCAGGCTGTATTATGATAATGTGCTGATCCATTTACGTCTTTTGTGGAGTCAATGCTTGACTCAGTCAGCTGCTAATTCAGGCCTAATGTTGGAGGTAATTGGTTTACAATCATCATTTTTTCATATGTCATGGGTTTGACAGGGCCTTCCTTGTTCCTGAGACTCTTTGCGCAGTGCTATTGTCCGCCTCAGTGCTGAATGCTAGTTAGCTAGGTAGCTTTTTTTATCAAGTTCTAATACTGCTTTGGCCTAAAACCTCTGACTTTACTAAATTGTATTAAGTTGTCATTATTTTGGTGGTGCTTGTCTGCTGTTTGTATTCTGCTTGTCAAGTCTGGTCTGGTTTAGAGCTGCAACCAATAGTACAAAACCCCTCAAAAACAGTTTAGAAGGGACAAAAGCAGAATATTCTCACAGTTAAGAAGCCCACAGAAAGACTAAAATGACTCAAACAATTAGTCTCTTGAGAGTCTGACATGATTAAATATAACTTGACTAATTACACAAGATCACATTTGTTATTGTTTGACCTAATCTGCTTTCTGCTGTAAACTGCTAAAGAGCAGATGACTCTAGAGAATGAACGGTCTCTAGAGAACAGAAGAAATTACATGAGATGCCAGGAGTATTCAAAAATAATTTATAGTAGTTCTAAATATGCCAACTGTAGACTAATGATACCATAATTATAACATTGTTTACTCTGGATACTGTTTCAGTGCTATATATGTTTTTTGTCTTTCAGATCACCAACAGAAAGTGCCTTTTAGAAGATATACCCGACTTGAAGTTGGCCCGTGCACATTGCCGGCCTTTGCTTTCTGTAAGGCCAGACTCAAGCACCACGACTGGATACCTCAGCTGCAAGCTCTTTGCTACCACTTTGCACAACATCTGCACCTAAAAGAAATGCTAAAATATAGCCATAGTACGAGAGCACAAAGAATAATGACCTGAGAATGTATGACTAAAGTGACAAGTCTGCAGTAAATTTCCCTCACTTGTCTGATATTTATGGGCACCATCATTTGTGGAATATACACTTGAACGTGTCACAGGAAGAAAAAAAAAAAAACACATCTGCAATTCTTTTTGATGTGTGATTTCTCAGTGATTGATCAGCCATCTAATTTTTCAGCTCCAGCTAATGGAGGACTCACCAGGTTGTTTTAAAAGAGGACTTTGTACATAGAGCCAAACCCTGCCACAGCTTTTGGGCACAAGGCCATAAAATTGACTTTTAAAAATCACATTTATGATTATAACCTTTGGGCATGGCGTTGAACATTTCTTCAGTAAGAGACACAAAATGGCTAACTCTGGAAGTCTGTCGACAGTTTCAGCGAGGAAACTGTTCACGTAGTGATGAGGAATGCAAATTTGCTCATCCACCGAAGAGTTGCCAAGTTGAAAATGGAAGAGTTATTGCCTGCTTTGACTCACTGAAGGTAAGAAACATCACACACACTGTATCATCTTTGACACCTTAATGATCCTTTACTGAATGTAAGAAAATGTTGCCCTTGTATAAAAGAGTAGGAAACTTTAAAAATCCCATCAAAGGAAAGTTGTGTATTATTAAAATATAAAATACCTTTTTACAACCTTTTTTACTCTTTTTTTGAGAGGTGTTTAAATTTGGGGGATTACTCAAATTGCTCTTGGATGTATTTGGAAAATAATCCCTGATATTGTTCAGTTTTCTACACTTCATGGTTCAAACATATTCTGTAGTATGGTACAAAAACCTCCTCTTCCTCTATTGTTTTGATAATAAAAGAGAGATTATCCAGTGTCCTGTTTTAAAAGTCTGTATCCCAGCTTATGGTGAAATCTCAACTGAAGTATTTCAAACCACAAAGCAAACAATGCTTTATCTCCCATTATTGATCGCTCCAATATGTCTAAAACCATAGGTTATACCACATTTTTCCAAAAATAGACTGAAATACCTGTCACGTGTTAGTCTCATCACTTATCTAATGTAGACGATAAAATAATATTCTGGTAGCCAGTTGGATTACAGACAGTTTATTCTCCTGTTTGCTCAGTTGCCCTGAATGAAACCAGGGCTGCCTTAATCCACTCTCACACATTCACTATCACACCACAATACAGCTTTGCCCCCAGGATTATTCTCATGTTGAGTCATCGTCTTATCTCCTGACTGTACGCGGTTTATACACAGCTTGTCTGGACAGAGAGCCTTCTCTGTGACCGAGTGGTCAAGGGCCTGAGCTTTAACGCAATGTAGCTACCTTATTCCTTTATCTAAAAACAACATTTATTGATTCATCTTCAGTATTGTTAAACAGATTATCGAGGAGAAGTAATTAGCTCAGGGTTAAAGGGTTAGTACCTAGTCACTACCAACGTTAATCATGGAAGGTGTCAGGTGGTTGCTTTAACTTCCATTCAGGTGTTAAAATATTAGGAATAACTCTCCTACACATGCTGAAATACAATTAATATTCAAATCAATGTTTAAATTTAGATTTTTATCAGCTACGAGTAGTAAGTTGTTTTTACTATTTTGAATTAAGTTAACCTTGTTTAATTTAGAGATAGTTAAAATGACCAGTGTAGCACCAAGTAGACTGCAACTAACTCAATACTGCTTACGTCTGCGGCCTGTGAATTTTATTATTAAAAGACAAATAGAGCTGACTGCCCAAATTGTATTCCTCTTACTTACTTACATTTTATTGCCATGTGATTTGTTAATTTCATGAACCCATTCATCAGTTACTCCTAACAGAGTTAACTTTATTATACAGAAGAATGTGCACATGCTTTAGGATGGTAACTAGCATCTCATGACTTCCATTAAAGCAATGGAGAATCTTGTTGATACACAACTCTAACTTGAGCTGTTTCCTGTGGCTAGCTCTCACAACTGTTTTATGTTAGAAGATGCCTCTCAGACAAAAAACAAAAGGAGCTAAATACTGTCAAGACATCGTGGTCAAACGGACAACAGCTTCCTTATGTTTGGGTTTGACTAAGCCCTCCATAGCTGTGGCATAAGAACATTTATGCCAGTGTAATACATAACACACACTTTCATTTCATACTCTCAAGCAACTGTAAACTAGAAAGGCAAACAAAGCTGTATGAAAATAAAACATTTCAAGGGGTTGAATACGTTCTACTGTGCATTTTCTCACAGCTATATACAGGCTGATGAAACTCTGATGACAGTTAAACCTGCATGGATATTCACTGAAAAGAATTAATATACCGTAAAACGTCAATTAAAAGCAGGGTCCCGAATAGACACTGGTCTCCTTTACTAGCCTGGTGTGGGTACATGTTTTGACAAATAAAGCCAGGTTAAAATTAGACGCCTGGTCTGGATTTTACAGAAATGCTTTGGATGTATAAAACCCTCTTAAAGCCCACTGGGTCTCTAAGCTGCTTAGATCGCCTACACATATATAAATGTTTAAACTTTTGTCAATATGGACATGCTACACATAGTTAGATCAGTTAGATTCTACACAATTCAATCATTCAGTACATCCTAATTTAAAGTAATATTCATACTGATTTGAATGAACAATTTGATAGTTTAGATGAGTGGACCTCATCTAAACCATGCTCCTTACTTATTGTCTACTAGATTTATATTGGATGATTCTGCAGTGCATCCTCTACATCCACTGCTAACGTTCAATGCCAGTGTGGGAAATGGGGTTTCCTTTATGTAAGAAAGGTGAGAAGTACAGTTGATGATAGATAGTTGTGTACTACATCCAACTTTCACACTGGAGGAGTAAGCTTGCATCTTATTTAAGACACATAATTAAAGCCAGTATGTTTAAAATTAAAAGGCTTTTCCCCCAGTTTCAAAGAACAACTGTAAAATGTCATGATGAAAAACAGAGATCATTAGAGGTGTATAAGGATAGCTTGCAATCTGTTCTTTTGCCTTCTCCATTTTCTCTGAATACAGGGCCGATGCTCAAGAGAAAACTGCAAGTATCTTCATCCACCTTCACACTTAAAAACGCAGTTAGAGATAAATGGGCGCAACAATCTCATCCAGCAGAAGACAGCAGCAGCTGTGCTTGCCCAGCAGATGCAGCTCATGATCCCAGGACCCAGCCTGCAGCCCGTGGTGAGGTCCTCATGGTTATTAGGGAGGAACTTATTTTTCTTTTTTCTTATTGTTTTTTTTGTGTTGTGCCGCTTGTCTCACTTGTAATGTATAATGTCTTCCCTCATAGCCAACATTTCCTGTTACACAGGGACTCGGCACAAACACTGGTCTTTGTTATGGTTCATATATGACACCGCTGAGCCATGGAATGAGCCTCGTCCCGACAGACAACCTCTCCAGCAATTCGGTTCTTGTTTCTGGGAGCCCACCTGTCACAGTCCAGAGCTCCTCCTCCTCTTCTTCTTCTTCTCCCTCACAGAAGCTGCAGCGTACAGACAAACTAGAGGTATTCATGCATCACAAGGAGTGATTTAATGTGAAAAAATACATTAGTACTTCTGTGGGGTTGACACAATCTGGCTTCATTCACTCACTCTCGTTATAATTGCTCTTCTCAGGTGTGCCGGGAATTTCAGCGGGGAAGCTGTGCAAGAGGGGAGACGGATTGCCGCTTTGCACACCCCAGTGACAGTCCTATGATCGACACCACCGATAACACTGTCACTGTTTGCATGGACTACATCAAGAGCCGCTGCTCCAGGGAGAAGTGCAAGTATTTTCACCCGCCTGCACACTTGCAGGCCAAAATCAAATCCAGTCAACAGCAAGTCAATCAGACAGCCGTGGCAGCCCAAGCCGCAGCCATGGTAAGTGCCTCATCCTTCTAACTACTGAAAAGTGTGTTACTTTGCACAAAAAACACATTATAAGGAGACACATTAACCTTCCAATAATATGGTGGTTTTTGTTGTAATTGTGTTCGCCATGACATCACTGAATGTGGAGCACTATATTTTTGTATACTATCAGTTATAAAGGAACATTTGACGAAGTGGCAAAATGTACCTTTTTTTATTTGGACACCGCTGGCGGGTCTTGGTATTTGGACGAACCCTGGGAATGGAGTACGGGCTGGAAGTGTGTAGGAGAAAACTTACGGTGCGGCGCGAACACTCACAAAAAATATTAAATAATGTCCGGTTCTAGGCTACCATAGAAACATGGCGGACGCCATGCCCAATGACCCGCCCTATGTCTAAAGGTAAAGGTAAGAAACAACCGTTTAATATTTCAGGTGATTGGTTCTTTGGAAGGAAGCCGCCCGGAAAGGATTCAGGGTAAAATGAAAGGTGTTAGCCATGACTATTCACTCCAAATGCGTCTGTTCGGGTCGCAGCCTCCGCCTGACGTCGGCGGAAGCGAATATCATGATCTCATTCTTCGGTGGCCCCAATGAGGAATCCGCTACCCCCGACCACGCACGAGCTATTAGCGGACCACCGGTGAGAGACCTCGGAAGCATGTGAGATGGGTATAGTTTTAAACCTCGCGAAAGAACTATAGCCACAACACGCACAGCACACGAGAAGCACCCCATCCACAAAAATAAACCAGAGAAGACAGGCACATGTAGGCCCAAAGTCAGTCATTTACGCACACCACGAAATGTGTGGTAGCCTATCCCATTTACTCTGCCTAAGGCTCTATCTATGGTCACGCGGCCATGAAAGAGAGCGCATTTTGGTTGGGACTTGTATCCTCCTTATAAAACTAAAGACCCAGTACTGATGTTCTTTGGCTCCCTTCAACTACAAATCTTATTCACGCCTACCCCTCCTATTTACCCTTGCTTCCTTACGTCTTAGGGGCTCCCTTCACCTCCTGCCCCACTGGCTCGTAGATCTGGTCCTCTGTGCTGCATCTCTACTAACGAGCTCCTCCTCATCTTCCCAGCGCCTCTTCCTCTCATCATTCATTCTTGGAGTCTACTCTTATCTCTTGTCTCCTACATGTTCGTACGAGTACCCCTCGCACAAATGTGACATTCCAAAGAGGAAGAGTAAATATGTACCATGTCTAAAGTTCCCAGGCTATACCAGCAGAGCATCGGATAACTGACCGACGCAATCTATCATTTAGGAAGTATAAAAAACAATCCTGAAACCGTGATTTGGAACCCCAAAAGGCTCGGCTGTGGGAGCCCAGGGACGGGTGGAGGGGAAGAATGAGCCGCGATC
>NW_023340095.1:14704042-14704542 GCF_004916995.1 Morone saxatilis | reverse complement strand
TGTCCAGTTAGTTACAATATGCAAATTTACCGCTAGATGCCACTAAATCCTACACACTGGACCTTTAACAATAAAACTTTGCAGTGCTTGATGTGCATTACTTTGTTATCCCTTCCTGCAGGCTGTAAAATCAATGTATGTATTCCAAATTGATATAGTGTGCATAGTTGCACTGATTGCATCATGGTAGTGGTAGTGTTTTGATTACAATTAACAAACTCTGATCAAGTAATGTTATCATAGTGATCAATATACAAAGTTAATTTGTATACAAGATTGTGCCCTATCATTGTAAATCTGTGTTGCCAAAGCTGTTAATTAACTATACATGTTGACCTACTAATTAAGAAATCTTTAGTTAGTGTGTCCTTTAATAAGTTATTTTGGTTACTGTGCATGCATATTGTGTTTTATGTGGTATACTACATTCAGATTATTTTGTTTTGTTTTCCCTTCTCACCTATCCACAATGCTGTCCCCCATGATGCACCTCTGCTTGC
>NW_023340095.1:14694956-14704020 GCF_004916995.1 Morone saxatilis | reverse complement strand
CCATCATGTGCTCGCTGCCTGCTATTAAAAGACTCAGTCGACTGCCAAAGCAATGAAGCGATCCCTCGAGGCAACTGTAGACCTGGTATTTTCACCTTTTGCTTTGGTTGTAGCTATTAATTGTACTGTAATAACTTTTAATTTTTGTCATTGTGATTTAAAGCTTCTTCAAGTCTCATGTAGTCTTTGTGTACACAGTCACCATCAGTCTTTAAGTGCTTCATTTGTAAGATATTTAAAAAAAAAAATTGGTTGACATTATTCCATTCATTTTTGTAAACTGTGTTTGTTTTTTCCACTGTGATATGCCACCTTAATTTTGTAGTTTTGTTTGCTGTTCATATTATTTAAAGTGAATACTAAATATTAAGTGTGTTAAGATAAGTAGCTGAACAGAGAGAATGGACAGTTGGGAAGTTCTGGTGTGTCATGTCTCCTTTTGTTACTTTTCAGGGCTTTCCTCACAGTGTCCTGCAACCGCTACCAAAGAGACAAGCTCTTGAGAAGTGCAGCTGGGCAAGCTCTCTCCTCAACCCCAGTTTTTTGCACTACCAACAGGCTCTGGCCAACACACAGCTGCAGCAGCCCACTGCTGCATTTTATCCCACAGGTGAGCCTCTAAACTTGTTGTGGATTCAATGCTAAAAAGGCACTTTTCTATTTTAAAATTAGACTCTTTTTTTCATGGGGGTAAACACTGCTTACAAATATCATACACACTTAATGTTTTCATTTGACTTTAAACCTTGAGGTCTGTATCATCAGCAGAACTACAATTACCATGGAAAGATTTTTATGAATTAGTATTATAAAATGATATTAATCTTAATCCTGACTTTAAAGAGTCAGAGTTTGACCTTTTTTAGACATTTTGACATGTCATTGCAATATATAAATACATTCTACTAATAACATTGACCATGGCTGCATTCCATTTATAGTAGGTTCACCAATTACAATGACCTAATATAGGCCTTTTTCATACCACACATTTAAACTTGTCATAGTAGGAAAAGTACAGTTGTTATTATTTAATATTAGCAATGGCTCTGTTCCAATGAAGTGTACCAGTAAATCATGACAGTGTGACAGTGACTCAGCACGCACAATGCCAGGAACCTGGAGCTGAAGCAGCTGAATTGGAATTCAACCATCATTGATTTTATTATTTACAGCTGTACTTTTCTTACTGTGACATTTGAAAATTACTTCTAAAAAATCCTGTGCATGATGATTGTGGCATGGCTTAATGGGGCACTAAGCCATAATTAATGTCATTGATTACACCTGTGCTTTACCTGCTATGGCAACTCAAAAAAGGTTGTACACACTTATCCCACTTGTTAATCAAAAATAGGTGTTTTGTCTTTTTGCTCTGAACTTATAAAGAGGTGTAGTACATTACTCAGCTTCATTTAATCTGCATGTTTTGTGTATGCTTAATACACCGAAGATGCTTTTATGTGGGCTCAGGCCTAGTGTTGACTATATTGTGTCCGTTGCACTAAAACACAGTCTCTCTTTCCTTTTTTATGATCACACAGGTTCTGTCTTTTGCATGACACCCAACAGCATTGGTAGGTCACTTCCTTATTTCCTATGAACTATGTCTCATAATTAGTGGAACACAGATTAAGCCTTCATATTAATCTTGCGTTTTTGTTATTAGGAAAGCAACAATCTGGAAGCCACATTAAAACCACATCTTAAAATCAGGATAATTTTATTGGTGGTTTTTTTCTGTAAATATTTTTGATGTGTTGCATGTTTGTGTGTTTTTTATTAGCAAGCTTTGTAAAATAATAATATAGTAATATAATAATAATCCTTTTTTAAATAACACTTAAACTACTGGGTAGTTAAACATTAGATAAAAATAAGCATTTTAGTAGATCATGTTTGTAGAATTGCAATGCTCCATGGATTAGGAAATTTGATCAGCATCCCTGAGATTCACTTAAATGTTTCAAGTTATTAAAACTCAACAAAGATCTTATGAACACAATTTGATTGTGCCTGCTGGCATTGCTGTACATGCCTTCTCTTTTGGGATGTCAAATTATGGACAGATTTCCTAATTTTATCTCTCCCTTTTATGTTCTCCCCTGCTGTCTCGCTTTGCTGTGTGATCACATGCCATCTGCTGGTCTAACTCAATGATGGCTTTCTGCTAATGTCATTTTTGTATTTGCCTGGCAAGAGAGAAAAAAACATTGCTATGGTTACCATAATGCTCCACCTCCCTTTTCATTGCTTTCATGGTTCCCTTCCTGAAAAAGTCCCCATGATGTACAGTGCTACGCCTGCTACTGTCTCTGCAGCCACTTCTCCCGCCACAAGTGTCCCCTACGCAGCAACAGCACCAGCCAATCAGGTTTGCTCCTTTTTAAAGCTTTCTGTCATAAATCCTTGAGCTCTGAATAAGTACTTCATCTTTAAATCGGGGGAGTTGCTTCGTCAGCATAGCGTTGCCCTGCTTGCATTGCCTATCATTAAGCTTCATCTACCTGTAGACCTTCAGTAGAACTAGGCTGCATCTCACCCCTTCCCCTTTTGACACACATCACCTATTCAGAGGTCTTCCATCTGCAAATAGTGGTGTTGCGTATATTCTTTATTGCATGTTTGTTTGTTTTTTGCTTTGTTCGATGTCAGTGTCTGTTTCATCACTCAGTATGCTATTCAAAATGTTATCTTACATGTTAAGAGTGATTAGCGAAATCTAATAACTACAATAACAATAGTAGCTTAGGTACTTGTCATACTGGTTATATTAATCAGTTATTACTTGCATTAATTGTATCATCTGTGAAAATACGCTGTTCTGATTAGGGTTTCATTTTTATACATGGAACTTTGTAATGGTGATGTTAATATGTGTCTATTTGTGTGTCGCATTTGACTATGACTTCTATTTGTATTATTTATATTTTGGTAATCTCAGCTGCTCAGATTAAAACATTTGATGGGTTTGATGATAGAAGAGTCAATGTAAGATACCTGGTCCTCAAAAATAATATTCTTTACTTTGCTCATTTTCTTCTTTTCTTAGCTCATTTTTGCTCCATATGTGTAGTGTCATATGCACATAAAACTGTGAAAAAGTGTTTTTTTTACTTTAAATTGGAATGGAGGTAATTAATAGGACGATAAGCAATTGTATAAAATGATGCATACGACACTTATGCAATGTTCCAATTTAATGTAATGATGCAGCCATGAAAAACTCATACATTATGGGAACTTTTTTAATTTCGCCTTATGACTTCATAGTAAATTAAGACCCATATCAGGAGTTAATGGGGTTAATGTATTTGTTTTATTTAATTTTATCTTATCAATTTTAAATCTATCACAATGATAATTCTTAATGAGCACCTGATGATCTTCCTCTGTCCTGTAACAAAAACACCAACTATATTTCCACCGTATGCAACCACTAAGTGACTATGTCTTTTGCCTCTGCAACAGATCATCCTCAAGTAACCACCAGGAACAGAAGTCAGTGCCATGTTGCTGCTGTTAAAGACCCCAAACAACTGCTCTGTAAATACTCTGTTAACACAACACACAACCTACAACAAGCTGCATGCTGATATGAAGTTGTAGACACTACTTTGATCTCTCATAATAAATTACATAGCTCAATTACTACAATTATACAATGCTAGATAAGTGTCACAGAAGATTATTGTATGTACGCGCCTTTGCACCTGCATTAACATGCGTCCTCAGTTATGTGCATAATATCTGGGTTTGTATTTCCTTAACCCCTGACAAGGTCAGAGATGCATTTAGCCTCTTACATATAGGAACCTCATACATATAAACTAACTTTTCTGGACAAATTCAACCAGGAAACACATTTGCAGTGCAGATATAGTAGTAACACCTTAATACTAACTCATATGGAAACAAACAGAAATGTCATTCACTGACAGTTTTAAATTGTGTAAATATTTCCAGAGGAGGAGATGAGCATGACAGATGTAATCTGAAATCAGCTTTCAGTGTGTAGACAGTACATGTTAATACCAGGTGTAAAGGGTTCCTTTATTGGAGATTGTTCAAATGTTATCGTGATACTGACCAACAGCTTTTCCTTCTTGAATGTGTTATGTAAACCAATAGAAAGGTTTTTTCACATTAATGCTTGTTTAATAAGTGCCAGATTATTTTAAACAAACTAGTAAAAATGCACTTACTTTAACTTTAAACTCCACAATGTAAAAATGATGGAAGCTCCTTTAAGATGTTCTCAGGGTAGTCCATCTACATTGTTTACCCTGTCATCCCCAGAGAACAGGATCAGTGCTCCACCTCGTGGTGTACCTTTGCATCGCATATACTGTACAGTAGCCTATGTTTGCTGAGAGAAAATACTGTACAATCCATTTGCTCTTCAAGGCAGTGAAACAACAATGATTCAAACAGTTAAATTGCGCCTTTTTTATTATAAAAAAAAAAATTATATATATATAAGATTATCTGACACTTTCTGTCAGTGGGTTTCCTGTAAGTGGTTTACCCTTCAGGGGCCAGTTTCACAAAGATATACTTTTACTTACTTTACTTAAATAGGTCTAATGGCTAATAGAGTAAACACATTAAACAGCTCAGCAGTTACATTTTACTCTAAAAATCCGGCGAAACAACACAAAAAACGTCCAATAGTATAAAATTTCAGCACAGTGCAGACGTGTATCAGCCCTGAGATGTGGATTCTAATGTGGGCTCACTGCTCATATTTCCAACAGGCTACTTTGATCTCTAAAAACTCTTTCACCTCTCATTACTCGCTCCACAATCTTAGAAAACCACAAATTATGAGTCTTTTTTTATTATTAGTAGTATTTGTTTGGTGAAACTGGACAGCAGGGGTCACAGACTGTTACCATGGAAACATATTTGTTCTGAGTTAGTCACGGGGGGTAAGGTGGTGCTCAAAATAAGTCTCTTTGTTGAAGAGACTCCAGTATGAGAGTGGATGTGATCATCAGTGTATCCCGCCACCTACAGTCTGTTTGTTTTTTCTCGAAACAGCCTAACCTGCATTAGACTCATCTAACAGCTAAATAAAGACTGGACTAACACTACAGATCAGTCTGAAATATCTTTGTGAAACCACAGGCCAAGATCAGGCAAATCATCTCTTTTAAGAAGACCCTCCATGGAAGTTAGCTCAATAAAATGGTGTAAAATTACTACTGCTCAAATTCAGACTAAGGTTCTTGTAACCCTCTAAGGGTTGAGCAGTGTGTGAACTATTAGTCTTAATGTTACCGTCAGTTGTCAGTACTGTATTGTTTGAATGTTACAAGTGCCTAAAGAGTTGCGCGGATGTGGATATCCATGCATATTTAAAAGGCTTTTGTGTGAAAAATCACTCAATTAAATCTACTTTACCTAAGTCACATGTAGAAAGAGCTGTTTTGAAATGCCATGTCAGTGCATTAGTATTTTGTTTATGCCTGCTTAGATTTTAGACTTACATTTAATTTTCACCGATGCTCACACTCATGTGTGTACTATGTATAAGAGTTGATATACATCTTAATTTTATTTTGTTTCTCTTTTAAGACGATTAAGTGTATGGCAATGTTTCCTGATTAGTTTTATGCACAGTACAATACTTTGTGTAGTAAAGTAGAATTTAAGGAGGTAGGCTTTTTTGTGAGGCTTAGTTGTTTGTGTGGTACCACATTATGCAATTACCCATAATTGTTTGAAACTTTCAGCAGAGTGGGTATTGTGTCTGGTTAAGGAAAAAAACAGTTTCCACTCATATGTAATGCTCTCTTGAACATGTTTCATGTTAATTTTAGTTCCCTGTTTTGCAAACAGTGTGTGCAAATATCAACCTTTCCTTTAATGTTTCCAATGTCTTTTCAAGTGACTGAATACGTGTGTACACTTGTGTGCGATTAACTCGGACAATCCACCAAGAGATATTGCATTTTGTTCAGAAATTTTTCTTTATGTAATTTCCTTGTGGAAACTTTTACACATTATTGGATGGAATATAAGGAGTATACGTTAATATTTTACTGTTTAACATTAGAAAAGAACACTTTTAAAATGTATTCTCTTCTATTTTATGATGAATGTAATTTATTAAACTGACTTTAGCTCTGCTGGAGGTTCCTCAAAGGGCCTTGATCTGTTGTATTAGCCTATGAAAAGCCGTCTTGTGGGCAGGGATTGAATGTTGAAGTAAAGAGACGCTTTAAACACTTAATCCTTGTCACTGCCTTGTCACCTGTAAGGGACAGCGAACCTTTGTATGAGCAAGGCCATAGAATTGCTTTTTATGTACAAAAGTGCATTGTACAGGTTCACATTTTCCGAAAAAAGTTACCTTTCATAATAGTGTAATAATAGTTAGTCATTGAATTGTTTTGATGTGTTGCTGAGGCAATCTGAAGTTGCAGTGATTAAAAACTGTATTTTTGTAGGTGATGAAATTGTTTTTCCTCCTCACAATAACACATTAGATTGTACTGTCAGATATTTTACTTTACTATGCCATGGTGTGAAACACTGTAAGTGATCCTGTGCATAAAAAAATATTTTGCAATGTGAATTTTGTGTTTTATATGGTTTCCACTGCATGTTAACATCTTGCAGCAAAAAATATAACCCCCCCTCGGAGAGTGCTGAACTCCTGCGGACACAAGTCGGGAAGTCGGGAGTTGATGGTCCAGTGACTTTTTAAACCTTGATCAGAATATGACTGCTTTCAAAGTTTAGCTTGTTATTAGATATATGACATTTTTTCCCCCTTATTTATTTTACCTTCAAATTAAAGGCATATAATCGAATGTTTGTTTCACCTTCTGGCAAAAAGCTTGAATGTCGTGGATACACCTGCACATGGAGGCTGTTGATTTTGATCATCCAGTCAAAGATATGGACAGTAAGAATGTTTGGTCTGACTGACTGATGGAAACATTTCTCTTAAGCACTTTCTCGACAGTCAGATCGGCTGAGAAGATGTGCTGCTTTTTGTGAACTTTGCCTTATCTTTTATCTATTGCTAAGTTTGTATTTGTTCAGTAATTATGAATTCCATATTGCTTAATAAATAAAACACATTTCACTTTTCTGTGAAATTATTGCTACATGAGTTTTTAGTTTGAGGCCAAAATGACATTAAAATAAACCCCAAAACACACTCCTGAGGAAAGGCTTGTGTACCAGTGCCATTTGGTTCCATCCTGGCCTCAATATAAACTTATCTGTCAAACTTACTTCGTTTGTGCACAATTAAACATTTCATGTGATAGTTTTTTTGTTCCTGTAAATTCCAAATTGTGTAAAATCTAATATTGCAAATAAATAAATGTCAAGTAAATGCCATTGGTGTGAGCTCTGTTGTTTGACTTACATATACTATACATTTATTTTCCATCAATTTAATATCATTCTAAGACCCTAGAATTAAGGATCAGCAAGTTTTATTGATTCTGTTAGTTAGGCTAAAAACTCAATTCACAAATAAAATGATCTCTTTCAGTGCACAGTAGAGAAAGCTGGATTGGTCTCCCCTAAGGAAAATCAGACAATATCTTATAAGTTTTACTGTAAGTCTCTCAAATGTAATGATCTTCAATAGCAAACGGTTGCCTTTGGTAATGCAGCCTGCACTGCTACAGATCAATAAGTATTTATCCCATCTCTCGACTTTATACGGTCAAGCAGCGTTTTATTCATTCATTTATTTATTTTACAGCATTCTCAAATTTTTGCACGGCAGCAACAAAAATGCAGCGTTACCATAGCAACAGCATCCGGTGCATTTTCCTCCTCCTGGATACACATCCCCGAGCCGGCCCTGTGATTGGAGGAGCTCTCTTTTGATGTCACCGGGGCAACCGAATGATGGGAATTTTAACACATGAACGGAAACGTAACCGCCGCATCTGACTGGCTGCCTCGCGCGCGGCTCCCATTCAGGCGCGTGTGAGGTTTCCAGCCAGCGGACGCCGTCGTTGGACCGTCTGCACATCCGTCTGAGAGGAGGGAGGATCCTTTTTTTTCCTCTTTTTTTTTTCTTCCTCTTTGCTCTCGGTACGGGAGCCGAGCGGGGACCAGCTGGTTTACGCGGCGGCCGTGGGTCTCCACCCGAGAGTATGGCGGCTGGGATCGCACTGGAGAGCGAGGGAGAGACGGAGACTCGCCAGAGATGCTGAAAAAGAAACAAAGAGACGCAAGTTGTTTTAATTAAGTACCCAAACAGTTTGAGTTGCTGCCGCTCCAACCGAGGCGGCCTCGGGCGAGAACGATCTGCGCCTGCACTTCATTCTGGAGGCGAGAGCCAGCGTTTTTCCCAGCGTCCTCGATGGAGCAAGTTTGTTTTTTTAGGATGCACAGAGAGGGGTGAGCTAAGCAGATGAGAACCCCGCACGGTCCACATCATCGGGCGATATTTTCTTCCTCCTCCCCCCCTCCTGTGCACGTTTTGGACAATTTGCCAGTCCTCGGACGCCCGTGTAGCTGTCAGTGTCTGGCCTGCGTGGGGGAAATTTCTACAATGAAATCCATCTTGGGGCAGCGAGTCTTTGTGCTCTGCCATAGCTGAGCAGCGGCGAGCGAGACTGTGTTATTGACAACCCGTTCAAAATGGGACACGACTGGTGAACGGGATTTTGAGTTCATTTCAATGACGCGCGGAGACTGATACCTTACGACTTGATTTAATCCACGATGCGCGAGTATAAAGTGGTGGTCCTGGGCAGCGGTGGGGTCGGGAAATCCGCCCTCACTGTGCAGTTTGTCACCGGGACGTTCATTGAGAAGTACGACCCCACGATAGAGGATTTTTACCGCAAGGAGATCGAGGTGGACTCCTCGCCCTCGGTGCTGGAGATCCTTGACACCGCCGGTACCGAGCAGTTCGCCTCCATGCGGGACCTTTACATCAAAAACGGCCAAGGATTCATTCTGGTCTACAGCCTCGTCAACCAGCAGAGCTTCCAGGACATAAAGCCGATGAGGGATCAGATCATAAGAGTGAAAAGGTTGGTGAAATGATGCGCAAAAAGGGGGGCGGGGGGGGGGGAAA
>NW_023340095.1:14684873-14694856 GCF_004916995.1 Morone saxatilis | reverse complement strand
GGGGGGGGGGGGGGGGGAAGAGGGAATGTCCAGATTGTTGAGTATGAATTGTGGGAGATTAGTCTTCACACATAGGGCTGGCCTTATCGGGCCCTGTAGTTTCAGGATGGGCCTTGGCCTGATCTGAGAACTGTGCTTGAATGGAGATGTTGTGCATCTTCAGGTCAGACTACAGAGCAACACGCCATGCCTGTTCTATTTCGGTGTGCCAGGTCTTACCCACAATGCTTAAGCAGGCAAATGCCCTTGCACTGCAGTCCCAGCATCTCCACAAACGAATCATTTGTGGTCTGGGAGTAGAGTAGCCTCGTCTACTTCACGACGTTTCACTCCAGACAGTTACATCTTAGGAATGACAGGGCAACAGCGCTGATCCATCTTCCAGTCATAACATGCCAAACTGTCTGCCAAGCTGCTCCTCCGTACCACTCAGTGTCCACTGTGCTGGACGCTGCAACCCCCCGTGTGAAACACCCAGCCGGGGGATACCCAGGATTCAGTGCAGCAGAGGCTCTGCAGAGAGCTTCAAGGAGGCACAGCTCTGAATGCTGTAGGGGTTGGGGAACACTGAGCCCGGGCTTCTGCGGTGGAGAAGCCATGTTTTTAATGAACAAGCTACCACAGCCTCTTTAGGAAGAGCAGCACAATTGAAGGCATGAAATTGTCTGATGTCCGCGCGCTGTTACACAGATGATCCAGATATGAGGTCACTAGAGTGAGCCGCTGATTGATACGTGGAAGAGGTTAGCTGAGGCTGTGTGGCTGTGCTGTCATGTTATTGCTGTTTCTAAGCTCTCGGGCCAGTGTACCGTGAAGAAACACAGTAGCGTGCGTTCACCTTGTGACATGGCATGATGGGTATGAAACCCGGTGAGAACCTCCACAGACTGTGCCGTAGATGCTGCTGGTTAATTTATCGGTGATTGTTTCCTATTCCTGTGTCACAGTGCGCAGGCAGCGTGCACCAGGCTGTGACTATGAGAGTTCATCAGTCATTGTGGATGTCAGTGGACGTGTTACAGTCAGTGCAGGGAGTCCAGAGAGACACAAGGCTGTTCTGGTGAAGTTGCGTCTATTTGAAGCAGTGCAGCTTAAAGCTCACACTGTTTACTGATACAGCTAATTACTTAAGATAATGCTCAGCATAAGGACAGTGCAGTCATATTATGCTCTGTTGTTTGGGTTTTTATCTCTGTTGTGTCTGTATTGCCTATTTCCGTTACATTCTGCAACCCCAAAAATGACATTTAATCATCTTAAATATGTTTATTTTAGTTAGTTGCCTTTAGTCTTGGTCACCTAATTAGATCGAGGCTTTTTCCAATGCACCTTGTAAACAATCCTATAAATCTATGGCTCCGGATGAAAGAATGAGGTCAACATGTTTCCCCCATATGAGTTGTGTTGTGTGAGGTATGTTCTTTCCACAGTGTGTGTCTGTGTGTTAATATGTGTGTGTGTGTGTGTCTGTTTACATGTAAATGTATACATGTGCTCACTGCTCACACAGCAGATGCAGCCAGGCTGTTGTGTGATTTCACGCTGAAGTCTGGAGCTGTTCTCTACTGTCACAGCAGAAATTATTTTCTGTAGCAAAAACATCACACTTCACATGCAACTCCTACACAATAGTTCATTTCAGAGTCCTGGAATTCTTCATGTGGACTCTGAAACTTTAGATTGTGTTTGAAACAGTGGAGTTATAAATGTCTTATTCACTTATTAAGCTGTGACCCACATCTTGTTTGCAGTTCTCCCTTTAATAGAGTTTGATCTGAAGGAAAGTCGGCATATTTTCTTTTGTTATACAGATAATTCTCTTCATTTGTGTTGTAAATTGTTATAAAGAACAGACGAATCTAAGAATTTCTCATCTTTGAGGTTCAGGGACCCCAGCATCTTCCTTATAACATCAACACAGTTGATCCTACTACTAGCAGCAAAAAGCATTTCATTGAAAGATTATGTTTAAGATCAGAAAAGGTTTGCTTTACTTGGCTTGGCGTTACAGATGAGGCCTGAACAAACTAAAGCTGATTCTTTGCAGCCTTGTCAAATCTACACACAGAAGATTCCTTAAGAGCAGTTGTATAAAGTAACATTTGCTGCTGAGAGGTTGTAAATATGCAGTACATGGTAAACTCGACACATGCTTCTACAAAGATACAAAGATTGGTGGCCAAATGTTTGCTTTTTCAGCTGATATGAGTTGTCAGGAATATAAAAACAAAGTGACTGGAAATTGGACACATTTTGTATGGCAGCCTTCCTTCTATACCCATCAAAAATCATTACTGGAACCACATACTGTATGCATTTCTTAACACATTTGACAACCCATAACCATGAGAGTCAGTAGTGGTTTCTCTTGTTGAAGGTAAGAGTGGCAACAAATAAATCACAAATTACCTAGTGCTTATATTTAGTAAATAAATTAAAGGTTAACCAACTAACCTATTGTGTAACACATTGTTATATGTGTTACACAATAGTAATAATAAATGTATGTAGGAGGAACCTTTTCTGTTTACATACCAGTTAAGTTTCATCTGTAGCACCAGTAGTGTAGTGACAGCTGTAGTTGGCATCCAATGTTTGTTCCTGGTCTCTTAGTCTTGTTTATTCATTCTTTGATCAGATATGGGCTGATTTTAATCATCATGTTGTTATGTACTGCATTTTAAGTACTGCAGTTGTATGGTTCTTCCTGTGAGTCAACACTGATGTAGCCTATCTCAGAAGTTTTGTTTTTGTTAAATGGAGAAAAGGTTCTAATATAAATGCTAATTTCTGAAATAAAATGCATTTACTTATATATCTTCAGCATACAAACATTTTGATGAATTCCCAACATTAGAATCAAATTAGGTTCTGTGTCCTTATATGGAGTTGTTTGTTGTGTTTTTACTTTTGCAGATGACCAACCAAATGTAGAAAACGTAATTCTAGGTGTGCCATTGTGCATTTGACAATTACAATGCAGTATCAATACATTTAATGTTTAGATAACAAGTGAATATGTTGCTTTTTTTCTGACTGAAAAGAACCTGTGTTGATGTTGTATTGCTCTCTTAAAACCCACAACTGAAAAGCAACAAGTTCGGACATGTTCTGTGGTGCTGGTTGAAAGGTATTGTGGGAAATGTAGGATAACAGTAATGACAGAATGAGACATGAGCAAACTGTTAACAACATCACAGACTGAGAGAAAATCATGATAACATTAGAAAATGTTTTTTAGGGCCGACTGCTTGATTAATCAGAAAAATAATCAACAAATATTTTAATAATTGATTATTCATTTCAGTCATTCTTTAAGCAAAAATAGTGAAAAGATGCAATTTTTTTTATGTTCCAGCTTCTCAAATAAGAGGATTTGCTGCTTCTTTTGTCATATAGCATAGTTAATGAATATGTACTGTATGAGTTTTGGACTAAACAAGACAACTGAAGACCTTGGGCTCTGGGACCTTGAGTCAGGGGCAGTTGCAGTAGAACATGTGCAACAGCTTCAGCAGTTACAGGTGTCTCTGTCTGATTTTGGTAAGGCCTAACTACTTTATTTAGGAGATCCAATTTTGTTATGTAAACCTCAGCCGTCGCACTGTTCCTGTACATTATTAGCCCTGCTTCTCCTGCCTGTCTGTCCCTCTGCGCTGCCAAAACACTGGTGACCCGTCACGACCATATCGGTATTCGCTCAGGTCAGAGGCGCTGCTGTGCATCACTCTCACACTGAACCCTGTCAGCATCTATCAGAGCCTGCTGTTGGTGTCACAGACAGGCTTTATCACAGAGACCATGGGTGCACATGATTTCACCCTGGCCTGCCCGTGTCCACTGGGGACCTCATCACTCCTCACTTCAGCTGCAGTTAACGATACACCAGGGATATATTGTGATTGGTGACTTAACAGAGCATTTAAATAGCAGTGACATGGTCGGAGGTTAGTGAAGGAGAAAGAAGTGAAATAGGTGGCATCATAAACAGCGCTGTTAAGACCGATAGACTCCAGTGGTGTTGTAGTTGTGCTTTTGCTTACATGTTTCTAATACATGCTACATTACTCCTTTCAGCATTGTACTAAGGCTTACAAAGTGAACATAGTATCATTCCAAGGCTTGTTCGTTTGCCAGCTGGTTGAAAGGATCAAGATCAATAAATGGAGGAGCAGCAGTCTCCCAGTTCTCCCAGAAAGATCCGCTTTCATCTGCGTCTTTGTCTGTTGTGAAAAAGTGGGCAAAAGAACTGGGCTAAAGTTCAGTGATGATTACTTAACAGTTGATTTGGCTTTCAAAATTATGTGTTTAAGGCCCTTACGCAGTGGTTGGCTGTAGTGTAACATTTTCAAATAATCCAACAAGTTGGTTTGCTCTTTTTGGAGTCACTACTTTAGAGAGAGTGGCACTAATTCGAGCAAATGCTAAATACAGAGTTAATGTTAATTTACCCCCAACAAACGGCTGACATTTCTAGCCATTCTAGCAACATTGCTTTAGGGATGACCGTGTCTGTTGTTAGGCTGGTCCACCACTTTGGTCCAGACTGAAACATAAATATACCCACAGCGCTCTGAGAATGAACGCTTGTGACACCCTGACCTTTCCTCTAGTGTAATCAGCAGGTCAAAGTTTCACTCATGTTGTGAAATATCTCAATATCTGCTGGATAGACCGCCACAAGATTTGCTGCAGACATTCATTTTTCCAGACTAATGACTTTGGTTGTCCATTGACTTTCCGTCTAGTGCCACCACGAGGCTGACATTTGTGGTTTTAAGTGAAATGACTTGACAACTATTGGATGGATTACCATTCATTTTGGTGCAGGCATTCATGTCCCCCTGAAGATGAATTGGAATCACTTTTGTGATCCACTGACGTTTCATCTAGCGCCAGTTAAAGGTCACATTCATCCATAACTAGCTAATTATTAAATATTAGCATGTTAGCCCACTTATTAAGAGGTTGAGTTGCTAGCATATATACTTACTGACTCTTTTTAAGGGATAGCTTACTATCCAATAACAAGCACGGGTTAACAAGAAAGCACTTAAACCACCTGTATCAAATCCACAGCACAATACAGTTTTAGATATTGTAACTAAAGTCTTCAAACATACAAAGCATATTCATGTGACCCACAGTCACAGTATATGCTTATCCATTTCTGTACCATAAAGCTGCTCACAAAGAGTAGGGATGATGTCAAACTGTGCACTGCACTCAGGTTTGCTACTTAGTGACAAAGTGCCATTAAACTATTCTTATAGGAGGACAAACTGAAGGGGACTTTTAAGCTGCCACGGATGATCACAGTGGGGGAAAAAAACAACAAGCAATTATAAAAACAGCCAGGCAAGAAGCTGTCTGTGCCGTGGTTTATAGCTTTTGTGTTGTTAACGAAGTCATACGGGGAGTGAATATCTGAAAATATTCATAAAAGTCCCCAGGGAGTCAAAGCAGTAGGCTAATAAGCTCTTCAGCTTTTTTATGTCCAACTCCAACCATGCTAAAGTGAATTGTCTATCACCAACATAAACGACAAACTGAAACACTCTACTTTAGTCTTATGTGATTTCTAAAGCTAAATGTGGAGATCTTTCTGACATTAGTCTAGTGTCCACACTGTAATAATATCCTCAGTGTCGTGTATCATTTTCAGACATCAGAGGAGAAGGTGACTGTGTCACTTAGACCATATTTTGTGGTAATAAAACTTAAACTTAAACTTAACTTAAATTAGTCTGAACTATTCAAAGCTTATTCCTCTCCACTATTTTATGAAAAAGCAATCTGAACAAAATTCCAATGTAGTGGCACTTTCAGATTTTTGGTCTTGTACTTTCCACAGTAAGAGGAGGAATTTGTCTCAAATGGCATAATTACCACAGGGAGCTAGTAGTGTGCTGTATTATTGCTGTAACATATCAAATCCAAGGATGACTGGCCTGTACTGTCTGTCAAGTACAATACTCTTTTATCTTTCCCCTTTTGACATGTCTTGGCCAGTGTCTCTGTCATCTGTGAATAGCATCAGATTCTGAAGGAATGGGGAAACGGAGAATTAGTTTTTACAACCCTGAGAAAAAAGAGAGTTTAAGTAGTATCCCTAATATTGTCTTCTTAAGCTTTCATTCTTTTCAAAAGCAGAAAGTCTCCACGTGCTTTACAGTGGCGTGTTTACCAAAGACACTCCAGATATCCATTCCTGATTAAATCTTTCTTTGCCCTGACGCTGTGCCAAAATGCTGCCCTCTGACTCAGCTGATTTCTGACTAAACTGAAGACCCTCCTCAAAAGGGCCATCGGGAGGAGGCCCAGCACGCAGCCTGCTTCCCTCCTTCATCCTCACAGCGTTGGCCAAAATTAAATCCAGAGACTCTTGGGCCACTGGGCTTCACCATCCGTCAGCAAGGTTGACTTGATGTGTATGTATGTGAGTTGATGCATCATGCATTATAGATAAGGTGTGTCTGGGCGAGCTCGAATGGGTGTTTGCAGTCAGAGTGCTCCAGTGCGGGCGCCGTCAAGCTCACAAGCTGAAGGCTAAAGCATGACATGTTGTTTGTGTTGTTTGTGTGTCACAAGCGGAGTCGGTTATTCTTTTGTCTTTTGAGGCTTGCGTCTAAACCACGTAAACCGCTCTCTGTATGTGTTCTGTGTTACGGACAAGACTTGCTTCCTTGCATCAGCCACTGTTGGGTCCACTCCAGACACAGTGTGACCAACACCCTTTATGCCGAGGCCCTGGGAGCCTCGGTATCCGTGGCAGCCACTGTCTCACACCTCCTGGGACTGCCGTTTTCCTCCTCTGTTATTATGACTATATATAGACCCTCTCCTTTGGTACCAGATGTCTTTGTGCTGCACTAATGTTATGATGAGGCCCAAATGAGCTACATAACTTGCATATGGCTGTTAAGTCCTCCAGTATCGTTAAAAGAAAAGAACACGCACACAGCACACTCTGGTATTTGATATGACCTTATTGGTATGACTTTACTTAGATTCCTCCTGCTGTTCGGGACATCCATGATAATTATAGTTTTGACGTGCAGGCAGCTCTAACAAAAGCAGCTCTAACAAAAGCAGCAGTGGATTGGAAGTCTATATCGATTGAAGTATTGTCTGGGTGTTCGATTTGTCAATAGAGAGTTGGCAACTACCTCGATAGTTGGTTATGTAATTTGTAAGCAGAAAATACACTGGTTCCAGCTTCTCAACCTAAATCGTTTCTAGTTTTGATATTCTTCTCTCATACTAAATTGAATAAAATACATTTTAAGACATTACATAGCTCAAATTACTCAACTTGTGAACTTTTGTTGACATTCTGTTGACCGAATGATTGAACCAAGTAAAAAATTGGTAGATTAATTGATAACAAAAGCCATCTTTAGTTATGGCCCTAATAATATATAACTGATAATATGTATTATTTCTCACTTAGGGAGTTTCACACATCCATACACTGGCCTCAGGCAGTAACTATCCCTAACTGTGTTTTTTCTGCAGTAAGTAACATTTAGGGCAGGAAAGTGAGAACTGATACGAAACAGCCTATGATGGTAGATAATAAACAACATAATTGGCTTTCCATAGTCCTCTTTGAGAGATTTACAGCAGGAGGTTTGAGCCAAAACCACCACCTGGGGCAAAAAAAGAGACACCCAAATGGAACCATTACCCCAACTAAACACTGAGCCCCCTGTGGCTTCTGCCGGCTATAAAAGAAAAGGTTTTGCCTTTCAATCTGCTCACCCACAACTATGTTTAGGATTTTTCAGTGGAGGTGGGAAGAGGGAATTGAAGGCAAAAATGCATACACAACGAAATGTGGTCCAAAATAGGAAAATAATGGCCTTGCTGTTTTTATTGACACCAGGAATGCAATGAATGAGACCTGAGCACCGTACACTGAATGTTACAGTTGAGAAGCATAAGCTGTAATTTCTCATTCAGGATGCCTCCGAATTCGTAGAACACTATCACACTTGGTTACACACCAACCAACCTCTAAGATCGTCTTTTAAATCCTGGTAGTTCCTCTCGGCTCTCCTGGGAAGAGAACAGGACAGTTTAGATTAAAGTTCACTTTGGAGAATGTATTCATGAGTAGATCAAAGTGGGCTGCCTATTCTCTGCAAGTTTAAGCTTATTTAACGCTGCAACCTGCAGCCCCTGGCCTCTGAAAGATGCTCAGGCTGCTCGACTTAGAAAAGTATCACAGTTTTTGCAACCCCCTCCCCATCTCTCCAACATTAGCTATTTCCTTGTATACCTGTTACCATAGCAATCAAGAATGAGCAGGATTTTTTCCTATTAATAATTTAGCAGCATGTATATTTGATAGCGCGAGGGCAGCATTTGAACAACCTAATGATGTTGATGGGTGTTCGGGTGCATGACTGGTTAGATTTGACGATGCTGCTCGGTGTTGTGAACAGAGACATTTAAACCCTGCAAACGACGGGTCCAACAGATGGAAAGCCCTCCCTTGCACATACAGATAAGGATGAAAGAAATAACCTGTTGTTTAGCAAAGGATGTGAATACACATGATCTGCTATCTCTCTGATGTTTTTGATCTTTGTCATCTCCTCTGATGTGTACAAACCGCCTCAGAGGCCCGCCATGTTTCCCAATATCAAAACCGTTGTAGTGATTATATTGGTGAAACTGCGTCAGAGCCGTTCCTTTTGATAATTTTAGTGCAGTAGCCTATTTAATTGAACTGACCGCCTCTTCTGGCTGTCCACTAAGTAGTCCAGTTCCACAGTGACATGCTGTCCCTCCAGCAACATGACAGGGTGTTCAGAGCTCAAAGGATTATGGCCACTTTCTACTGTCGGGGTCAGAGCTATACTACCCATTTCCTGTTCTCCAGTGGGTCGTGCCTTAGATTTGGTGCTTACATGAGGCAGGGTGGGCGGTGTGGAAGTTCAGTGGTTAGTGCTCCACGGCAAAAAGATGCTGCCCTGGTACTTTATGTGAAACAAGCTTCCTCCCACAGTCAAAGACCAGGAGTACAGCAAAGTAGTAACACATCTTTTTCTTTTCATTTTAGCCCTCCGCCCACAGTATGCCCGTATATGCACCCAACTAAGCTTTTTTAAAATACCTATTTTGAAAGGGTCAGGGTTATTTTGTCATGTGAATGAGGAAAACTGACCTTTTCACAAACACCTGACAAATAATTAGCATTTTGTAAACCTGCATTTGTTGAGAAATGCTGAGAGAAGCTTATTTTTAAGGGTCATCTTTTTTCCCTTGTTTTTTTTCACTGAAAAACATCTGGATTCTTTCAAGGAAACATTCAGGTTTAAATCGATTTTTCAGGCTGATGTTACGTACTCACGCATTCAAAAATAGTTGCTTCCTGCTGCAAATGGTACTCGTAGTACTCTTGCATTGAGAGCAGCCCAGAAAATGCTTTCTGTAATAGAAATGGAAAGTGGAGGTAAGAGGGAGAGATGGTGGAGAGGAAGCATTAAAAAAAAGTGTGAGTGTTTCAGGGTCACTACAAGTAATCTACATACAACACTGTTAAACTGGTATTTTCATTATGTTTGTAGTATTAGGCTTACAATTTTTGGACATTTCAGTTGGTCATTAGAGAATGAATTCTTTTATTCATTTTTGGTATCGCTGATATTCTTTGTGCCATAAGTGGAGGTTTACACAGGCTTGGTTTTGAGTGAAATATCTCATAAACTATTGGATTGAATTTGTGATTGATTGCATTCACCGACCTCAGGAATAATTGTGTATAACTTTAGTTGGATGCCACTGAGTGTTTGTTAGTATTAGGGCTTACACAATTTTGGACATCTTAATGGTCATAGAGAGATGAACTCTTTATCATTTTTGTAATCCGATGACGATTCTTTGCGTGGCCTAAGTGAGGTTAACAGTTTGGTTTTGGAGTGAAAAATATTACCCTGACTTTCACATTAGCCCATCATCAGGTCAACAATTTG
>NW_023340095.1:14684718-14684848 GCF_004916995.1 Morone saxatilis | reverse complement strand
TTAACAGTTTGGTTTTGAGTGAAATATCTCTACAACTATTGGATGAATTGTGATGATGCATTCACGCCCCCTCAGAATGAATTGTAATAACTTTAGTGATCCACTGATGTTTGTAGTATTAGGCTTACAA
>NW_023340095.1:14666833-14684628 GCF_004916995.1 Morone saxatilis | reverse complement strand
TTAACAGTTTGGTTTTGAGTGAAAAAATATCCACTGACATTTCACATAGCACCATCATCAGGTCAACAATGGAATTTGTCCAATACCTTCCCAACAGTCTCAGAGCTGTATTTTGTGTTCAGTGCTAATTAGGAAATGCTAGCATGCTAACACGCTAAACAAAGATGGTTAACATGGTAAACATTATACTCCTAAACAGCAGCATATTACCATTGTCATTTTGAGCATGTTGATTTTAGCTTTTATCTAAAACCTTGCAGGGCTGCTAGCATCTGTTCTTTATCATTCAAATTCTGTGACTTTGTTTTTCTCATCAGATGTGACAATAATAAGCCTCACTTACTTTCTACAGTGACATAATTGAGCCCCACTTTCTTTGTGCATTAATATAGGGTTGTCATTGACTTAATTTTCGGTCTCTGTTATATAATGAATGCGGCGATGATCAAACACCTCAAAGCTGAAATCTAGGAATTACCAGAAGCCTCGGTTAACAGTCGACATTTCTGACTGTCATTGTTCAATTGACATGTTTTGTCCCTCAGTTATATTGAAACTCTTCACTTTTAAGCAATCAGTCACAGACAGACATGCGATGACATAGTTTAAATGTGCTACATGAATCGCAGACAAGAATTGTACCTTGAGTTTACTGGTAATAAAATATGCTACATAGATGTATATGGAACTGCCTTTCCTTGCTAAGATAGACTGTCTGTTAAAACTTAATTTTCTTTACCAGAATTCAGCTGTAATGCACATATTAGTAATGCAAACTGCAGTTTAAACCAAAAAATTATGTTTTTCTATAAAATGTTACACTTTCATGCCATATTCCCATTTATTCATATTAGTGTACAAAAAGTCTGAAACCATTTGATTAGATTTGATAAGAGATCAGATTTTTTATGCATTTACACCACAGTAAATATACATTTATGTCAATATGTGTGTGTATCTGTGTGCATTGGAGTGCTTGTTTGGCAGATGTTAATCATTTATCATTTAAAGACACTTTCAATAAACTTAAGTTGATGCTGAATAAGAGGATGATTGTCAATATTCATTTCGTTTATATATCAGATTCAGGGCATGAATGTCTGTACATATACCAGCAACTCAGTCAGGAAGCCTCCCTGCCTTTTACCCAATGCTGTCTGCCTCCCTTCAGTAGGGAGAAGCAGGTCAAAAAAATTAAAGATGAATGAGGCTTGGCTGTCCATTGTTGCCTTTGAAAGAAAGACTGTTGATTGACCTGATGTTTTAGCAGGTTCTTTTTCAATAGGCTGCTATACAAAGTGCAATTTATGCATTATAAATAATGAAATAGTTGGATTAAGGGTAAAGGATATTCACATGCAAAGACTGAAGGTTTTATTCAGTGGTGCAATTAAAACCTTTTGAAGCATTAAGCATGTGCTAATACCAAGTTCTGAAAGCATAATTAGCTGTCTTTTCAAACTGTAAATTCTGGTTGCCGATTGCTTCCAAACACTTTCTGAGCATCAGCTGAACATTCTCATGTTTGTGTCCGTGTCTGACAACCTGATGTCGGTCTGTGTCTGTCCTCAGGTACGAGAAGGTTCCTGTGATCCTGGTGGGGAACAAGGTGGACCTGGAAAGCGAGAGGGAGGTATCATCCAGCGAAGGTCAGGCCCTGGCCGAGGAGTGGGGCTGCCCATTCATGGAGACTTCGGCCAAGAGCAAAACCATGGTAGACGAACTGTTCGCTGAGATCGTTCGGCAGATGGACTACGCTGCCCAGCCAGACAAGGATGACCCCTGCTGCTCCTCTTGCAATATACAATAGCCCCGGGGGTACCCAGGAACAGGCCAGGCAAAAAGTCTACTTAGAGCAAGCTACTTCGACTCACAGCAGAGACATACGCACTTAGACACACACACACATGCACATGCCAATTAAACGGAAGATAAATTCATGGATGAACGCAATGGATTTTAACTCTATGGAGCATAAAATCAGCAGTGACATGATTATTATTAACGACATGTGAGTCATGAATACATTTTGAAAGAGGAATGCCAGGAATTTGCCGCAAGAGAAATTGACAAATGACAAAAAAGGAACATGCCCTCGCCTTATGTTACTCTCTTTTGTTGTTTGGGTTTGTTTTTATCCTTGTCGTGGGTAAAATCATCAGCAAAGAATCACAGATCAGGATCTTTACTCTTTTAGGTTGCTCTACAATCTGCTATAAATGAGTAAAAAGTTGTCGCCTGGTTTCGTTTGTATTACAAGTTTCTCACAGAATACCAATATGCATTTTTTTTGCTACGATGACTCAAGTAGCTACTGTACACAAATCCAATAACAGATTCCTGGGATCCAGATGTTTTAAATATTAAGGAGTATTTGATTTACAGTATGTACAATTTCCTCCCAGCTTATTTTGTGCAGTGGTTGGTTTTTTCTACTCATCACAGGGCTGAACCAAAGAGGTGACCTGAGAGCACCTCCGTTTTCTTAGGGTTTTTTTTTTCTTTTTCTTTTTTTTCTTTCAGTTGTTGAAAAAAGGAATGGAGAGAAAATGGTGGATAAGTCAGTGTCTTTCTTGAAACATTGGTGCAGTCATCTCTTTCCTATTTTCTCCCTTTGAGATACAATAGTAAACATAGCAGAGTCTTTCACATATCGTGTGATGTTTTGTTTTCCCCTCTGGGAGACTCTGACAGCAGATTGCTGAGTAATAATGTAACTGTTCATCCTGATGGGACAAATAGTTCATCTTTTCAGTGTTTGAATATCTCTACAGACGATCTCTCTAAACTCTTTTCAGGAATGGGTGACATTTAAAGTGAAGATGCCAACATTTGTCATACTTTACATTTTCTTTTTTTCTCCTCCGGTATCAATATGTAATAGGGTGCTCAAGAGTTTCAGCATCCTGATTCCATTCTTTATGTGCTCAGAGTATTCAAAACCATAGCAACAACTAGTGACGACAAAGGCGATGATAATAAGAATAACTAATGGTAGTGTAAATATTTTGTATTGAAAGTGCCAGCTCCTATGAAGACACTGACTACAACACATGTGGAACTGTCAACTGTATGCATGGCTAGTAAACAAAAAAAAGGACTCTTATTGTTTGAGTTTAATATAGGCTGTGGAAATGTGCAAACCAAACACATACACGTCTGGATCTGGACACTGTCTCTCAACTGTACATCTACAGTATGTTGCCACGGGAACCAGACTTTCCCCGTGTAACCATTTTCATTGTTGATTTTATATTTTTTTATGTGACCATTTACTCTTTATTCCCTCTCTGAATGGTGACACTGTTACATTTGACACCTAAACAATAAAAGTGCGTTCAACACTCAACTGAGGCTACCAAGCTTGAGTGAAATGAAGTGAATGGATTGACAAAAAAAACGTTATAACCGAATTGCCTCTTTTCTTCTGGTGCTTTTACTACTTGTAATTCTGCATAACTATATAATAACATGTATTTTAATTTTCACAGAGGCCCTACCCATGAACAGGTTTTGACCAGGTCTTCTACACATCAGGGCTTTTCAGAGGACTGTGGGTCCCTCTTCCCCCTGCTTTGTACTGCCTTAATAACTAAAAACAAATAGTGAGTAATTATTACGTAATTAATAGTTATTACTCAATAATTAATCTACATTTTGTTACCAGTATAATTAATTATAGTTCCCATAATTTGGTGATGTAAATGGATTAGTCAGCTTTGAGCTACAACTTGAGCCCTGTTTTACAGCCTATATTTATTGGTATTATTTGGTAAATTAAAAGTATAGTGAATTAGCTATTAGTAGCTCCTGTCTGCAATGTACCAGTGGATGCACAGACAGCTATCACTGGAAAACCTAAAAATCTGATGATTCTCAGTCCAGTTCTGGAGTTGTAAGGAGCATCCAAATCCAAAATCTCTAAGTGGATTTGCGGACGTTTACTACGGATCTAAGATGATGATATCCTCTGGAAGTGTAAGTTCCCCCGAACCTAAAAATATTTGTATCAACAACACTTTGAAAACCTATTTACATGATGAGAATGTGCCACAAACACCTTGACACCAGTTAACTTTCTTCCTTCGCCAGCTGAAAAACAGCATGATATTGACACGACTGCTGCTGCGGACCAGAATGACCTAGCATCCACCTACTTCTGTTTGATTCTGTGCCACCTGCCTGGGTCTCATAGAGGCAGCTAATCCCCGTCCGATCTGTTGCATCTGTTTGGGAGTTCAGCATGCAGCTAGAATCTCCTGGTTGTCAAGACTGGAGGGTGCTTCCTCCTGTTTGGTGGGACTCATTCTGAGCACAGCTCTGACTGCTGAGAGACACTGACAGTGAGGATCTCTCTCCTTCATGAGAGGCCTCTATCTCTGCAAAATATCTTTATGCAAGCTGACTCCATGGTAGCTGCATGGAAGTTTTACTTCATTTCAAACTTAAATTTGTGCTATTTCCTTTTTACTGACATTAATTATAGCCCACATCCCAGATTTGTTCAGCAAACATGTCTGATGTTGTGCCTATTTCCATATTTCCTCACTTACAGTAAAAAAAAGACCAGTCAGAGCTTAAGCAGCTTTAACAATGGCCAGCTATGTAGTTACTCGCAAAAAATCGCAACATTGAAACCACTACAAGCGTCATCTGTACAAGTTGCTTTTAGTCAATTTACAGACTTAAATTGATCAATGACTTTATTGATACTTTGAACAATATAAAAAACATTAAGTTAACTGCCCACAGCGATTGTTTAATAAAGTAAAACAAAATGTAAATTTAGTCGCATTATCAGGCTACTTATTAAAGCAATAGGCCCCTTTCATCCAACCATGACCCACTGGCCTTGACATCTGTGATAGGGCATCCAAACCTCTACATCAATCAGTAGGTAACTATATAGCACTACAGAAGCATCACAAACTGTCACCACTATGAAAAACCCCTTACTCCTAGTTACCTAGCCAAAGGAATTACTACAGCTTCAGTCATTTTGACTAGCAGCTGTAGATATGTTCAGCGTCCAGGTGGCTCTCAGATAATTTTTTCTTCATTAACTGCAATTTCCGTTATCCAGTTATCCACTTGTTAGCACTTTGTCTCTCACTCAAGAAAGGTGTCCAAACATTCTTTAGTCTGGTCTAAATATGTCAATACCTGTGTCACTGACACTATTGGTAGTGCTAGCTTTAGTTTGTTTGGATCTCTTTGTTTCTGACATCTTAGGCAATGGGTAATGCCCTGGCAAAAGCTTAGTACTGCAGATAACACAACTGTTTTGTTACCATTCAGGTACTACAGCTCCTATGTAGCTTGGAAAGTTTTATCTGTTATATCTTAAGTATTGTTTTATCTGTGCTAAAATGACAAACTACTCAACTTTCACTTTCCAGTACAGTAGTAATTAGTTAACCCTAATATATCTTTTCAAAAAGACAGAATTCCTCTGAGAAAATAGAAGCTAAAGGGACAGACGCCAGCTTGGACAAAGGGGGACTCAGCCCTCAGACAGCTGTGAATTTCCTTCCTTGTTATTTACTCAACCTCAATACTTTGACAAGAAGACATAATTTATCATTCATTATTAGTATGTTTAATATGATGAAATCATAAATAAAGATTCTGACTGCATATAGACAGTAATACATGGAGTATTATACTGTACAGTTTTGATATACTTTATCTAAAGAGATCATCAGGCTTTTATTTGAGACATATTAGAGACATGCCTTTTTTGACATTTCGAGAACTGAACAGATGACAGATTATCCTGCAACGCTGCCCTTTATTTGAGAATTTGAGGTCATACTCTTCTGAAACAAGTTACAATGTGCTTTGCAGAGTATCATAAAAATAGAACAGATTGTACAAGAAATAGAAGATCATAATACACAATAGTAAAATAAAGTACATTTATAAACTGTATTTTTGAATAAATCCTTCGGTTTTGGGTAACATGGATTTGAAGTTAATCCCTCGTGTCAGAGAGGGCGAGGAACCAGAAATTGAATTTAAAGATGAAATGGTTTCAAGAGACGATTAAAAAAGACTGGCTCGTCTGTGTTATTGGTTCCTTTTTCTCCTTGGTTTGCCTCCCAACTAATTTTAGAGCATCTTTTGAATCACTGATGCAGAGTGGAAGCGGCCTACTGGGGGAATCACCAGTTAATAGATCCGGTGTGTGCCAATGTCTCCTCTGAGGCGCTTGTCAGCATCCACCTTCAGCTACCTAATGTAAGTGAGCTAGCAAAGAGTGAGCCTGTGTGGCCTGTTTGTGCTGTCTTGTTTATGGAGGTGCTTTATCCACCCTGATGAGGCAGGGCAGAGGACTGAAGGACCTGATGGAAAGAGGTCTCACTGGGGTTCATTAAGAACCAGAATCCCCTCTGGCATCATTCATGCTTCAGCTGTATCATTTGTGTTTGTGGTAACATATAGTGAAACACAGTTTAATATCCTTGTTGTCCAGTGAAAGAGGTTTAATGAGAATGTATTGCTGAATGCTTTACAGGAATCAGCCTAATAGCTGTTGTGCAGCTTTGTCTCTTGGACTGGTGTTTTTAAAAGGTCACTGTGCACTCCAGTTTCCCTTTTCCTCAAATCCTTGCAGAGTTGAAGCAAGACATGACTTTCAAGGAATTGCAGGCAGCATCGTGAGATGTTGAATTCTCAGTGGGTAACAGACTGGAAAATAAAAATAAAATCAGCTTGAAAACAACCCCCTGAGTTTCACAGCGTAGGTGTATGAATTAAATAGGCGCTGACTCATTGTTACCTGTTCTCAACTCTGTAAGACAGGGGCTCAGAGGCACAGACATTGCGGCTGTGACACAGCACACCGTGTTTGTTCCAGCTGAGATCCTCTACATCAGTATGTCAAATGTCAAGATGAAAGGGGGGGAGCTGCATGAGTCACGCCACCATCCCCACCCCCACCCCCCACCGCTCCCAGACTGCAGCACACAGGCCCTGGGGTATCTGCGTGGGATATCACAGTCCATGACAAAAAAAGCCATGTCTACCCTGTGTACTCTTATTCTAGGAGAGTTCACAAGGCTGTTATTCTGAAAAACACCCTGCCAGCTCAGCAGTTTTGAGGATGAAGGAGATTCCAATGCACAGACCAAACAAAGGAGCCTTAAAATTGCTTTAATCGTCTCATTGATCAGTGAAGCATTAAAGTCTCATTGTAGTCCAGACAGAGGCTAAAACGTGTGGAATGAAGCTTTTGTATCAGCACAGAGGAATTGTGGAAATCAATAGGGTGAGATGTAAAAGGGAGAAATTATACATTTAGAGGAAACAATACATTAGTCACTATGAGGCAGAACAGTACACTGCATGTCATCATGCATCCTTCTTGCCCCGATGGTAATGATTCTTGTTGCGTGCCTGCATTGTTTTTCTTAGATTGTGGAACAAGAAGATGTGCATGTGACTGAACATGGTGACAGAGTATTTATTGCTGGTGCTGTACATTAGAGGGAAGTCACTACTGCTGAAGAGAGCCGAGCTGTTATCAGCCCACACTCTCCAACCCCCCCACTGATGTTTCATGCTTTTTTCATATTGGAAACAATGTTGATGGGCAGGAGGGGGAAGATGGAACAAACAAACAAGCCGAGCTAGGACTGTCAGAAGGCCTAATAACTAGGTGTCATGGCAACCAGATGGCGACACATGAGTTGTCAATTTCACAGTCTAATTTGCAGCTGTAACAGAGGAGTGTGTGTGTGTGAAGGGGGCGGTCAAAGGTATCATATTGGACACTTTTAATCGCTAGAGGTAACTATCTATGCACATGTGCACTATTTCTTCCATAGAAAGTATACTTCTAATGAAACTGGTTAAGAAATAAGAATTATCCAAAGGAGATTTTTCCTGGAACGTTTTTGAAGTTGATTTTTTAGATCTTGTCTGCAACACAAGCAAAATGTTAGTACATTTACTCAAGTACTATACAATTGTTAGGTAATTGTACATTGCAAGGCAGTACTTTTTTTTAAGGAAATGTTTTGTGCCACTACATTTATTCAACAGTTCATAGTTACTTTCCAGATTAGAAATATATGATCAATATATAAAATATAACAAATTGTTATTAAACTTACCAATAGTATGTAAAAAAAGGTAGCATGTAAATCAGATTAGACCAGTTGCCCAGTATACATACATAAGTGTTCATGTCCTTCCACAGTCCAAACAAAAATGATTCATGCTATGTTTCACAACAAAAGTATTCACTGAATAGCTTCTGACAGCACAGTTGTTTCTGTTAATTCCTCCACCTCCCACATTATGTCATGGTGACCAGTCTCTCTGTTAGGCGCAAGTTATTATCTGCAATTATGAATGACTCCTAGTGTGCTTAATTGTATTTTTTATGTTCAGATGAGTAGTAATTCACAGCGATATATATAATGTTGTTATGTAAACAGATTACAAAAAAGGAGCCAAGCCTGCAGTCCCTGGAGCAGTGATTCACTACAATCAAACCATGAGAACATGTTGATTTTTAGATTATTTTTAGAGCCTGAAGCCAGGGCCAATGAAGTCTCCTGTATCCTTTCTGATTTTTTTGCAATGTTGGGATTCTAATCAGTTTTAAGGGTTCAAAACTCCATAGTTCGGTGCTCCATGCACCTTGGTAGTAGTTGTGCAGTAGTTTTTCCCATTTTCTGAGTTTTCCCACCTGATTAGCTAAAAAGAGAAAAATACATTTTATAGGCAACCCTTCAGGGAACACTGACAGTGAAAAACTCATAGTTTCATGAGTTATGAATATTTCTGTTTTGTCGCAGTTACTTCTTGACAATCATGGTGAAATTTCTCTCACTGTCTCCAGAACCTAAATCTATACCATCTGTCGCTATTATGTAGTCCTCTGAATTTAGAAATTGAGATACTAATTACATGGATTTATAGAACAGCCGAAGGATTTGGTGTATTTCTACATGTAGAACAAGACAAAATACTCCCATACTGAGTTTTTTTCTTCGTAAGTTAACATAAACATAAAAAAAATGCCAACATGGCAAGGCAGTGTTACTCCACTAATGACTGTTTTCATCTGACAGAGATATAAATACAATAAACTGAAAGATAAAAATAGTATTTCATAAACACTACCAAATATAGTAAATGAATCTAACAAAATCTTCTTGTGGGAATGTGATAACAGTCAGGCAGAAACCTCCACAGTGTATTTTCCCTAGAGGAAATTGTTTCTAGCCTTACTTATTCAAACGGAAATGTGGTAGTAATAAAATCAGTGTAATCCTGCTGCCTTTATACATTCAGTACAAAGGTAAATAGAGCATGTGATGAGGCTCCCCCCTGCTGGTTATGTTCTCTTGTGGAGGTGGAGGGCTCAGCAGGAGCTCCATGATGCTCATGTCTAAGGGGAGGGAGCCTCATTGCGGAGCCTCGGATGGTCGCATTCTGTACAAAACAGATCCCCCCTCCCCCTGCTTGATTATCTGTAACAACTCCCCACCTCTCCACTCGACTTAAACATTTCAGGGATGTCAGAGTTGCCTCCGTTGCCAAACACTGGAAAGACCCCAAGATGTAAAATGTCTTAAGACAGTCATTATTATTGCTCCTGCTGACAATAATAATGAATCCAAGACATCATATAATTGATTGACTCTCTAATTAGTGAAAACATTTTCAGATTGAAAGCAACAGGATATGATTTGATGCTTTATTTAGAGGGAATCTACACAGGAGATTATAAAAGCATAATAATTGCACTGTGTAGCTCAAACAAGTGATACATTAAACACTAAAGAACACTAAAGAAGTCAATAAATTGCACTTGTTTGTATGATTTGGTCTCATTTAAGGCATTTAAAGAGAGTCTTACTTTTTCAATCTTGTTTTGTAAAAACAGAGAAGAGAAGGTGTCCTTATGGGAACTGTTGGGGCAAAGAGTTACCGCTTCCATCAAACACTGTTAAAAACTAATCAGGGATGTGATTCACCCAACATAAAAATGAAAACAAATGTTGCTGATTTCAGTAGATTCCTGGTATAATGACATCTCAATTAAGTTTTTCATAATTATACAACCTGTCACACATACACACACACACACACACACACAGTACCCTCCCTCTTAAATTTTATAATTTTATCATGTAGCGTTAATTGTAACGAAATATAAGCAACTGAGGCGTTTGCAAATGGAGTCCAAACAGAGAAGGCGACTTTATTTTAGGTGAGTCCTAGCAACACAGGCAATTAGATTGTAGTTAGAGCACTGTGTGTGTGTTTGTGTGTGTGTGTGTGTGTGTCCAGTCTCACTCCAGATAGACTGGAACAGTGGGGGTTGGAGAAATGTAAAAGTCTAGCTCTGGCTCTAATGACCTGGTATTCAAAGTTGGGGGGAAACAGTGACAGGGCAGGAGATGCAGCAGCTGCTGCTGAGATTAAAATAGAAATGGAATCTCATTTCCATCTTCCATCCCCTCTTAAGGTGAATACACCCTCAGGGAAGAATATTGTGTGGAAATGTGAAAAATGTGTGTGGGTGGCTCTCAGGTACGCTGAATGGATGATTATATGAAAACTTGTCAAGGTTAAGCAATAGAGGATTTGTGTAATATACTATATAGGTACTGTGTATAGTCACTGAATAACAATGAATTCCAACAGGTAAGTACTGTAGGTCATTCTTAAATGTGTAAACAGTTATTTGACTAAAACTATTACAAAAATATTTTCAAGGTCAAGAAAGAACTTCAGTGTTTAACTTTTAAGCCAACATGAATGAAAATTCCTAAAAGGTGCCATGGATAAAATCACAACAGTTAGGCAGCTTAATCTATATTAATACATCATAAATGATGTGTTTGATTTTGTATCATTAATGTAAATCTGTAAAGTAAAGGTGGAGTGAGAAGTACAATATTGAGTGTTAAAGGTCCAGAGTGTAATATTTGGATCTATTGGCAGAAATTGTATTTTCACTACTAGTACACACTAGTAGTGATACACTAGTTTCATTAGTGTATAATAACCTGAAAATATGAATTGTTGTGTTCTCATTACCTTAGAATCAGCCGTTTTTATCTACAGGGTGAGCAAGTCCTGTTGTACAGGAGTCCACCATGTTGAACAGCCATGTTTGTACAGTAGCCCAGAACGCACCAAAAGAACCAAACACTGGCTCCAGAGCCATTGTTTTCCACGAGTTTTGCAGCCACTATTGTTTCTCCTACATGCTTCAAAGGTGGAGCGGTATTCCGTTGCAAACTAGTGCAACAGTGCCAGTATTGTATGTTACAGTACAACGAACCCTCCTTTGTAATATCACTTGAAACTTACTACCATCAATAAGATTTTGTAACTGATAGCTTTTCATATTCCTCAGTGCACGTGAGTGTTTTTTGTATCCTTGTTTTTCTGTTTGATGTCTGTTAATAAAAGATGATCATGGACTCATTGGGATGCAGAACCTGCTGAGACGATAGGCACCTTTTAAATAATTTCCCACCAATTTCTTTCAAACAACACCTGCTTATATTGACTCTGTTGTAAAGATGGATGAAGACGGTAATAAGATGTTGAAGGTGTTTCAGATATGAGCAACGCTGGGTGGGAGTGGGTAATGTAGGATTAGTCACACAGTAAATACAAGGTTATATTTATGTATACAATAATGCAAAATTACATCAGCTATATTAGTTGCACAAACTTTCCGATGCATTTCATATATGTTAACAAATGAGGATATTGAGTGAGTGGATACAGATATATCAGTGGACAAAACAGGTTGTCAGTGCTTCAGGTGTCAGAAACAATTGTTTATTTATATAATTTGCAGGACACTTTTATCCAAAATACCTTGGTTTATCAAATTACCTTTCTATCCTGGGTGACCCAAAGCTGGATGATCAACTTGGTAAAGTGGGACAAAGACCACAGGTCCAAGAACTCCAGAAGTTTTTTTTATAAGTAAATGCTCTTTTGTTTGGGAATATGAACCAGTAAAGCACTATATCAACTTCCATGAGAAGGGTCTTACGGTGAGTCCTGCTTTACTAACCTTTACTGCAGCAATATGCATGTTAGTTTTGCGGTGTGGGTCTGCTCACGATGCTCTGGAGCAAATCTGGGCAAGCTTCCCTGTCTTCACTGTCCCTGAGCTCACAAACCGCCCTGCCAGAGCCTGAGAAACACAAAAACATATTAGAAACATTCAGAATTCACAGACAGGGGGTAGAGGGAATTCCATTTCTGATAACAGGCCGCAGAGTAGCAGCAAGGATACAGAGCTCAGTGATGCTGAAAGAGCTCCAAATGTTTAAGGACCCCCTGTTGTGAGAGATAGGTGGTGGTGGACATGCCTGATTGGATTGTGTGGATCATGGGATTATAAAATGACTTGTGTGCCTGCATGAACTACCACAAGGCTCATTTTTTAAGACCTTCATTATTTTAGATGTTGCATATTTCTAGATTAATGTGTTTAATCAAATTACCAGGTAGTTTTCCAGTATGGAACAGAGAGTGGGAGGAAGTGTGGATTAACAGGGGCCCAGAAGCAAATTTTATGCTCCGGGGCCGCAAGCAAATTCACAGGCTGTGGGGAGGCCCTATCTGAACCCCTTAACCTCGAGCGTACAGTGTTAAAGAAAATAAGAAAGGCAAAATTTTTATATTTATAGTTATATTTTAAATTTCTAGTTAATTTTTGAGTTCGAGAGTTAATATAGTTAGATACATGTACAGTGAGCTGAATGGAAATCATTCAATATACTTTAAATGAATAGTACTCTAAGAATGTAATTATTCTATGTGTTTCTTCACCCTGTAGTGATCTGTGTGAAGTTGGCTCGTGATTTGATTCACTATTACATAACTGGATAAGAGATCACTAAGAACATGGCACAAAATCTTGATTGCTTACATAACTAATCCAAAACAGCATTGTCTCTTGCCTGTTTTCTCTTTCATGCCGTTCATTTTCACGCTCTTGCTGACATGTTCATCCTTGCCTCAGTTCCAAATCAGTGCCTCCAGAGGGCCTCTGAAGCTGCCAAGACACTGAGTGCGATTTCTCC
The DNA here is from genome assembly GCF_004916995.1 of Morone saxatilis. Classification (NCBI taxonomy): domain Eukaryota; kingdom Metazoa; phylum Chordata; class Actinopteri; family Moronidae; genus Morone; species Morone saxatilis. Next base: position 14,671,552 of record NW_023340095.1, on the reverse strand, counting down.
ATTTCCAGTCCCACACCACTAAGGCGTAGGAGACTTCTCTTCCTGCCAGTGAGAAGGTGGGCGAGCAACAGACATGAAATAGAGACAAATAAAAAGAAATCCCAGTTTCAGCCTCCTAACACACTGCTTGTCTTTTATCCCCATCCCTGCGTGCATAGATACATGGAGGAGTGGGCGAGGTGGAGGCACTGGCCCCAGCCAAAGCCCCAGGCCACTATCCATAAAAAAGGAGAGGAGAGGCAGGGAATATAAAGCAATGAACACTTAGTAATAGGAGGAGATAGGCCCTACATCTGTACGATTATATAATGTAGATATTATACTGTTCATGAATTGATCGATTTAATCTGCTTTTGGTATTCAGACAGTATCAATCTTCAGGCTAAGGCATGCCATCAGCTTCCCCATGATACATAATTCAGTTGTGGAACAATCCACAAGTTGATTAGTATTACAGATCTCTTGTTGGCTATAACAGAGATGGAATAAATTCTGCTTTGACACAGTGCTTTTCTTTTGGGCAGCAAAATCAGCATGATGGTGCCAAGTTAGTGTCACTGGCTTCCTTTGCCTGGTGACAAGACTACAGTTTAAACTAATCTTCAGCTGGTGTTTATGTGGCAGGGTTTCACCGACAGTCCTGTTGTTGTGTATGAGGGCAAGGGAGCTTTGAATTGCAGAACTTAACACTTTTAAAGCTTTTAATGGCCTACTGAGATCCTGCTGCCTGTCACTCATGCTTCATAGGCAAGCCAATGCACCCTCCAGTGGACCCTGAATAAAGTGCAAAGTCTTGGGTGGTAATATAGGCCACCAACAAGCATCACAAAGGGCAAGTCAGGTTTTGTGTCATCTGTATTCTTAAACCACATTGTGTGAAAAACGCACCTCACGCAAATAAAGTAAGCCTAGTCACCGCATTGTATACTGCAGAAGAAAAGAGTCTCTTTGAGCTGTTTTGCAGAAGTGTCCTTCACAAAGAATCTCTGGCAGCCCCCGTAGATTCTGTTGCATCGCTGATCCAACCTTTGGTCTCCTTGGATCAGTATTACTCTATTTACTGAAATAAAATGGATGAGGAAATCTGACAATAAACAGAGCACACATACAGTACACACACCCAGGAAGGGACACAGTAAGTATCAACTTCTACGCCTCAGTATAAATAAGACATAGGATATCTGTTTTAATCCAGGAAAGTACTTGTTTGACAGTATTTGAAATACATGTCTGCTTTTTCTTGTATGTATACATTAGCCAGAGGCGCCCTGGTTGTTCAGCTGGTAGAACTTGAGCCCCATTTACCATGGCTGAGTCCTTTTTGCAGCGGCTATGGAATCGAATCCAACCTGTGTCCCTTTGCTGCGTGTCATCCCCTCTCACTCCCATCTCTCAAGCTGTCCTGTCAAAATAAAGGGAAAAAGTGCCATTTATATATATGAAATATAAAGGAAAAAATGTGTATAAATAAATTGCAAAAAAAATTTGCTTTGATTTGTGGGCTGAAAAAAAAACACTTGTTGATTTTTGTGAAATACCGAGCATATTAACCCCTTCATTAAAGATGTGTTTTGTTTAATTTTATTTGGCTCTCAATTATTGAAATATGTGATATCAATGAGCTTCCATACTTCCTAACATCTCTGAACAAATGAATTGAAAGTGTATTTTCAATTTGTGTTTAAAACTCCAGAACTGTTTGCAATTTGATTTATTCTCTCTATATTTGTATCAATATACTCTTGGTACCCTTTACTTGCTTTGCATTGTTGAGTGTTATGTTGATATAGCCTATGCTTTATGCTGTTGTATTATTTTACAGTATGTTGTCTGTCTGCCTGTTGTTTTTCATTAATAAAACAAATTTTAAACTCGCATTACCATAACCTGTAATGTGAAATCAAAAGTAGACATCCCTTTATTGTAAAGGGTCACATTCAGAAATGTTGGGAACCACTGGAATATCTGGACCGTGTCGTTCCCGCTGACACCGCTAGATGGTGCTGTTGCTCTGTGTCACGGCGCTGCTGAGAAGGTGAAGGTGCTGCACCTCCTTCATTGTCTGAGTGAAGGCACCGGGAGTGGATCCGCCGCTCGGTTCAATGTAATCCCGTCTCTCCCCGGCTCACTCACTCAGTCGTCCGCCATGGCGACCGCAGAAAGCCTCCTCTCCGGTACGAGCACCATCTAAACACTCCAACAGGGCTCGTTCTCAGCCACTACCGCTGGACGTGGATGTAATATCTCCTTTCAGCTTTTGGGAAATACATAACGTTACGTGTGGAAAAGCGTGCAATTTCGAGAGAAGGGGTAAGTATCGTGCAACCCAAGTCCTCTCCGTGTGTGCTCTTGAGGGAAGTGATTCAACTTGTTTGAGGAGATTAGGGTTAAGTCCTAGGAGTATCTTTGCCGTGTTGTTTTGTGATCCTGTGGATTTCGAGGGGAGGGAAATAACTATCAGTGTGTGTGCAAAATCTTCATCTGCAGCCAGTAACTGTCCTATTCGTCCTCCAGTGCGGGTTGCATTGCTCACATATACCTTATGGTTGCGTGCAGACGCCGCAGTCGCTGCTGGTTCGTAGCTGTGTAATGCTCCATGCCTGTGTGTGACATTTAAATAATCAAATGTCCTCAGGGAGTGTGCATGTTCTGTCTGTCACTAAGTTTCCAGAGGCTGTACATGTGAGTCCAGGCGGTGCATTAATGTCACATCTACTGTACTGTGGTTAGATGTCCTGAGGATTACAGCAGCCTGCTCTATTAACCTACATTACATGAATGGTGTGAAGACACCACCGGACTGTGTGAGGTGGGTGTTCGTGGAGGTAAAGACCCAACCTCACCATTTTCTGCACTATGTTCAGGCTGTTTTGGAGAGGCTTAAATGGCAGCCAAGCTCTGGTTACAACATGCATGTATCCTGTTGGTTGTCATTCTTTCCACTTAATGAACACATGTTATGATGCCAGTAATACAGTGGGAACTTACAGTGATTCATGCAGTGCCAGCCACACCCAGGTATCAGTGTCTGTTGCAGAACACAGAGGAAATTGAGCTCCTTCTTTTTTTGTTTGGGAGCTTCCCTCAGGTAGACAACTGGCTGTATCAGCCCCGGCCTCTGGCCATTCAGCTGTCACTAAAGGATTCCAGCTGTGCAGTGTTGGACCCACACCAAGGGGCCCTGTGTGCCCCTGCACACAGAGGAGCCACTGTTATAACCCGGGAGACTCTATGAACCAGCAGTCACAGCTCCATGTCACACACTTGTGGGGAATTTCAAGCAAACAAGTTCAAAAGCAGGGTGATTAACCCCCTGAAACACTGTAAATGCCCCTCTGGCACTGTATTCTGGGCGAGTATGCTTTATGTCACACTCTGGCCCCTGGAACAAGGTGCCAGCTGTACAACTGGTGACTGTTTTGTGTGTTTGTTTGGACCTGAGTTACCTATTGAGAGGAACACACAGATCTAGACTCATGACTGGTTGATAAATGATCCCTGGTGCAGGGGAGGGTACATGTTGGCTGAAGTAATCACTCTCTCAACTCTTTCACTGTCCTCTGCTTCACTGGCGTTTTGTTTGAAGAGTGTCTGGTTACGCGGCGTGCATGTGCAGGTCATATAAGCCATGAATTTACAGACTTGGCATGCAACACTTGCCAATAATCAAAGCAGGGGCCATTGAGTGATGACGGTGCGAGGATCGAATGTCATAAATGACTGGACTTGAATTGAAAAATATGCCTGTTTCCATTCACGCCCCCCTGACAGCAGTTAGTCTGGTTTCCATCAACCCAAGGGAGTGTTAGTCCGCTGTAGTGCTCTCTAAACACTTTGGCTCTTGTGGGTAAGTTATAATAGTTTAGTTTTTTTGCTTGTTGAATCCAGATCCTTCTGAATATCTTGGTCTTATCTTGAAGCTGTCAAAGTGAGTAAGTGCGAAACACTGAAACTCAAACAACATTCATAAATGTGTAAAACTCAGACAAATTACATATTTTATGTTTAGTTTAATGAATTGTGCTTCACTAATAAAAAGCAGGAGCACATAAGAACATGGTGGGAGATTGGTTGGCCTTGGATCTTAACACATCTGGATATTTTGGAACCATCAAAAAATCCCTTGTTGGCAAAAAATGATTAGTGAAAATTAATTGATTAGTTGTTTAAGCTGTTTCCAGCTTCCAAAATGTGAGTTTTGCTGCTTTTTACTTTTTTATATCAGTGAAAATGTAATATCTTTGAGATAATTTGGACAGTTGGTCAGACAATTTTTTTTTTTGAAGATGTCAGCTTGGGCTCTGGGAGTTTGTGACTGACATTTATCACCATTAATGAATTATAGACTAATTGATTAATCAATGTGTGGCATCTTACTTTATTCATCAAATCCACTCCCGAGTACAGTCTGCACTGTTTCCTCTCTTCAGCATCAGTCAGACCAACATCAGACAGAATTTTTTTGTATCCACTGTCCTTGGCCTATTTTCTCCACTCACTCTACTGGATTACATTATCCACTCTTTTGAAATGCCTTATTCAGCTTTCAGTTTAAACTTGGCATCAGTCATTCACCTCTGCAGCGGCTGAACAACTGCCCACTGGCCTCAGCACTCTGATGAACCACTTGGTGAAGTCTCAGGATGACATCAGTCTGCTGGAATGTGCAGTGAGGAGAGAATTAAGCAGAACAGCAGGGCCTGGGGGGGGGGAACTGGC
>NW_023340095.1:14650804-14666733 GCF_004916995.1 Morone saxatilis | reverse complement strand
GGGGGGGGGAACTGGCTGTGGATACATTGGGGGGTGGGTGAATAGTGGCTCGTGAGTCAACCCAGAATGAATGAGTCCACAACTTTGTCCAAACACTGTCCTCCACCTGGGACAAACATAGATACACAGTCACACTGCACATTATTCAGATTTTGAATATCAGACGGGATCTCCATTGCTGGATGTGGCAGAGCTGCGGTTCCCAACATTTTTTGGCAGAAACACCCCCACAGTCCACCTCAAGGATTAACCACCATTAATATCAGCCATTATCTATTACTTTTAGGAAACTGTTAATCCATCAATTTTAGCTATATTTTAGCCAAGTATTCCAACAGTTTGTTGGGATATAGGGAAACACTGCGGTAGGGAATGTGTTAGGTAAACTAGCTATATCTAAATAGTTAATGTATACACAGTATTCTCTCTCTGTTTACTTAAATTATCTGCATATTCAGTTCATATCTCCTGCTGTGTCCTTATGTATTTGCCTTGATGCCCTTGAGGCCAATTAAAACCAAACTAAAGGTAAATGTCTGTGTGTCGTGGGCCCTGATGCTTGCTTTTACGACTTCCCGAATCAATTGTCATTGTATTGACCGTTTGATTTTACACTCTGGCCTCATGATTCGTTTGTTAGATCAAATTAGGGCTGCTTGATTTGTGCTTTGAAATCAAGAACATGCTTGCATCTATTCTCTTTTTTTACAATAATTGGTTCTCCCACAGGCAACAATTATCAGCCATTAGTGGCGAGTGCAAATACTGCATTTGCAATTGCTCTGTTAGTGTGACACAGAAGGTTGTGCAGCCTGTCCTCTGGGCTCTGATGCATTCATTATATTTCACCTGCTGCACTACTGATGCTCTCTGTAAGAGGATGTTTCTTACTGTTCATATGCATTTTATGTAACTCTTCATTGCTTCATTTTGTTAGTTTAGTTTGTCTTCCTGACTTTTCTCTCTTGGCTTTTGTTCAGGCTGGGTAGTGAGCATTGCAGTGCACCATGGCAGAATCAGACCCAGAGCCAATGGCCTCTGGAGCAGGGCAGCGTCTTGGAGCCCCAGAGACTCTTGGCATCAGTACGTTGGACCCCGGGCACAGACCACCGGCCATGCCCCCTGGACGACATGTCACCATCAGGGTCCGTATGTTGGACGACACAGAGGAGCTCTTTGACATCTCGGTGAGTTGTTAAAGCCTTCTTGCCCGGACGCATTACTTGTTGGGAATACTAATGTCGGACAGGGACTCGTTATTGCACAGTAGCCAAGAAGCATTTCCCGTTTTTATTATAGCAGCAGCAGTCTGGTAACAGGTTGGCATGGCAACTGCATGATGTTAAGTTGTTGAATGCATGGATGAAACTGGAGGGATCTTTTTAGTAATGTCTGGATTCTTCCAGTTTATTGTGGCTGTATTTATTCACTGTTTCCTTATCTCCCAAACTGTCTCAAACCTGTTCTACAGCTGTCAGCTATTACAGCACATTTTCTTCTTGACAGGCTTTCAGGATGCTCTTTGGAAACCATGGACACCATGATATTTCACAGTTCCTTCACATATGGTTGTGTTGCTGGCATACGAGAATCCTCGAGCTTTCTTAGATAATGTAGTGAAAGCAGGCAGGTTAACAAAACAGACAGTAATACTTTTTTAATTCTTTCTTCATTCTTTGAATGAAAAGAGCTGCTGTTTGAATTCCATTCATAGTTACAGCATTTAGAGGATTAACTTTCTCATCCATCACAGGCATCTATAATTAGACAGTCTAGTCTAAGCCATTTGAACAGATTATGTAACAGTCAAACTAAAATTAGATACTAATTGTGAAGTTTATAGTATAATCTGAAAATATTTTAAATGCAAAATCTACAAACTATATATTAAGCAGATCATTTTGGTTATCATTCCAACTTTTGTGATTGGCTTTGATCATTGTGAATATATTCTGTACTCTTTTTGAAGTAATGTAAAAACAATGATGTCCCATTTTAAAAGATTCCCATCTTCATTAGGAACCAACTGACCTGGGGCTACAGACAGGGTAGGTTAGTAAGTCAGAACATATTGAGAGACGGACTAATTCATTGTTGGTTTACATTGTTGACAGAAAGAAAAACATAGAATTACAGCAGCATTATCCTTAAAGGTGATGAGAAAATGATGGGATACATGGCCCACCTTAAGCCAGCATTCCTCTGAACTTGTGGTGTTTTGGAAAGGTGTCCTTGACTTAATGGCAGAGGCATTGGGTGGAGTAAGCGAAAGTACTCTTATTTGTCTTAGAATAGAAGAACTAGCCACATTGTGACCACAGTTCTTCCTGCCTGGAACAGAAGAACAAGATGAGTAGATAGAGGAAAGTGGAAAGTGGTCGTGGAGAGAAACAGATACAGCAACAGCCACAGAGGACCTGTTTAATGTGTATGAATGGGGCACTAAAGCTGCTGAGCTTTACTGACAGTTGGTGAACGTGCAGTGCAGGGTGGATGTGTGCTTCTGGCTGGTTCCCAAGGTGGTATGGGTAAATGTTGCTTCTAAAGCGGGCAGTGGGGCTCCCTGTGCATGACTACTAATCTTTCTAGTGGTATCATGTGTTGTACTTAATTCTTACAGCTCGCTAGATTCTCACAGTGAGGTCCCATTTGATTGCCCTCATTTAACCCATATTATTTTTGGTGTACTTTGGATTAGGTGAGGCATTAAAGCCTTGTTTGTTATTGTTTTACTGGACAAGATTCTTGGGAATGTTCAACTCACTTAATACGCTGTTTTTAAGACAGCAAGCTTATGTGCTTCATCTGCTTCTGGCTTTGTCTTTTCTCAAGTCAGAGCAATGAGTTTGCCAATACTGGCCTTTTAGAATTGAATATCATTCAGCCAGTGATGCCCACTTTTGATAATAAGTGGAGCAGGTGAGGAAGGGATTTTATACAGCCTGCTTCAGGGCTCGTAATCTGTAAAAACCTGCCGTGAAACTCTGCACTCCAAGGCTCTCTAAGGAGATATCAACCTCAGAATTCTGTAAGCATGTAGTAGCTTTTATGGTGTTTTAGGGTTTAGTGTTTAAGATTGCTCTACCCTCCAACGAATACACACACTGACGCTTTGTGTTTTTGACATGAATACATGTCAGATTTTTATATACGGCAGCTTTGGTCTTGTATTTCTTTTTCTCTGCCTTCTTGTTTCCACTTGCTGTCAGGTTTCATAAAGTTTGATACACATACAGAGGTTATTAAACAACAGTACTGTCACTAGAACAAAAAAAGTGAGATTCCTGTTGTGGGTTCAAACCAACGCCCGAAACAAGGGTTCACGAAAGTACGCCAACACAAGTAACGTCTGGCTCAGCAGGCAAAAAGGCATGCTCGACGTGCGCTCTAATGCACCTGTGGACGTAACAAACCTCAGTACTATATAGGGGCGATATAGAGCTAATCAAAGCATTTCCATAACTACAGTATATACATTTTCTATTGCATTCCCATCTTAACGGAGAGTTGACTAAGTGTCATACATATGTCTATGCATATGCTTCACCTTAATACATCCATGATACGGACTTGTTCAGCAAGAGTTGTTTTAAGCGGAAGTGAACCACACATGCTGTAGCACCCCTAGCTGCAATGCTCAGACTGCAGCTTGCGCTTGGGTTGCGTTACATTTTTTGACATTTGTGACACAGTCCCAACAACAACAATACTGAAACAATACGTAATAATGATCTTATATAGCTCGAAGCATCTACGTTCAGATGGTTATGCTCCATAGCAGGGGCGATGCTTACACAGCCCTGGGTTTTCCACTAAGTCGGCATTCCTGTTGAGTGGGTTAGTGGGGTCATGATGGTGTAGTTGTGCTGTAGTGAGGATGAAACAGGTTTTGTCACTGCAGCAGACAGGCTGAGCAGCAACAATCTGAAGATGCTGCCCAGGAGAAGGTAACAAAAGCCCCCCACTAACAGAAAGCTTTATTCATGCTCAATTTAACACACATTATATCTTCTATCTCAAGTCAGCAAGTGAGATAAAAATCTCAGTGGGCTTGATATTGTTTTTGCCTAGAGGTGCCCAAGGAGAACATTTTCCTCAGTCATCGGCTCACAGTCTGGGTGGAAAGATTTGTTATCCTTTCAACAAAAAAACAGCGGATCATCGTCACAATTGTTCACAAGAATTTGAACTGGCAACGATTGTTTGGATGCTAGGGGTAAGTTGCTTAACCTTAGCATTGACTTCTTTACATTTACATCCCAAAAATCTCGGTTTTTTAGGCCCAGTGCAGGTGGAGGAAACAGAGGACATACGTCAACTTGGCTCAAATCCCGCTGATATTAATCTCTCCCCTGCAGCAGTGAAGTGAGATAACTGCATGGTCTACAAAACACGTTTGTCAAGCAATTATCTTGTCTTTTATTTTGCAACAGGAGCATACAGTGTTGCTCAACTACATACAGTTGATCTCTGATTATTTTATACTCAAAGTGTCTCTTTAAGAAAACGTAAAACATCTAACCTCACCCTGTAACTGATACTGAAGGCTTCAGTTCCTGTTCCTCTGGTTCAGAGGGGTAAGTTTCCACCTCAGCGGGCAGAATATCAGATGGTTGAGAAACAAAAAGGGGCCATCGAGCCATCTCATGGGTCACATACCATGCTGTGGCCTACTTAGCACTCTGGCTGTGAACACACTTATGTTGATGCTGATGATGTTTGGCTGCACAAACCTGGACAACAGTATAGTGGCGTTGATTAAAAAGCACACTTGAAACAAAATAATGGTCCAGTTGCACCTTTTCATTATTAATTTTATGGAATTATTTTTAAATTAGGGTGGGCAGCAAGCGTCTGTTCAGTAGTGAGTTCAGTAGAGCAAGAAATCCAGACTGTAGCCCTCAGTCTGTCTTGCAGTCCTCAGGCTAACATACACTGACACTGTCTATGCTGATGTTTTGACGCTTATGTTTGCTGATGGCTGGTAGAAGCTCTGCAGAAGTTGCATGTGGAGAATGTGATTGTAGCATGGATTTAGGGGTTAGGAGATGGGGGATGGGATGAGGAAGGCAGAGGAGGGAGGAGAGTCATGCTCATTCCTGTGAATGAAGGAAACAGTCAGGCTCCATTAGCCAAACTCTACTGCTAGAATACGAATGATTACAACCTAACATTGAATGTTCCACTTCCCATTTAATACTGACATTAGCAACACAGGCGTGCCATTAGAAATTCAACTCTGTCTCTCTCTCATGTTGCACTACTCTCTAACTATAATGAGCCACTGAGGACTGCAGTCTGTCCTCTCTAGCCATTGTTTTGTCCATTACAGTCATGGTAAGGCCACTTTTTAAAAGGCTACTGTGCAGAGAAAAATCTTTAATTCATTAATTACAGAACCCTTCATCTCTTGGCATTTTCATTTGCTTTCCATATGAGTTTTTTTACCCAGCACAGTCTCATTAGACTGCAATATATTGCTTTTGCTTTCCTAATTACTGTTTAAGTCTACAGCAAATTAATACACAAGCACAAGTAAAACACAATTTTAGCCGCGCTCGACTGGTCCACCACTTGAGTCCAAACTAAAATATCTCAACAGCTGTTGATGGATTACCATGAACATTTATGGTTCCCTGAGGATGAATCCAAATGGCTTTTGTGATCCCCAGACTTTTCCTATAGCACCACGTGAAGGTCAAGATTTTCACTTATCCAGTAAAATATCTAATAATGATAACAAACTAATAAAAAAATCTATATGGATTGTCGTACAATGTTTGTTGTCTAGACATTCATGTCCTCCTCAAATTGTAAGTTTGGTGATGATCCTACTTTTCATCTAGCGCTATCATCATGTCAGAACTGAAGAACAGTTTGTCCAATACCTTTATTTAGGACTGAATACTTGCAGAACTAATGACATTCACATACATCAAAATACAGTGGTGCTAACTGCCAGTATGTACATCAGCATTGTCATTGTGAACATTTTAGGGTTAGGTTTAGCGTTTAGCCAAACGTGCCACTGTACTTGAGTACAGCCTCATGGAGCATAACATAACATGGCTGTAGACTCTCGATTTCGTTTCACATTGTACGCTATCAGCAACAGAACGCAGAATGACATGTTCTCAGTATTGTTTTCTGAACACAGCATGTAGGACATGGGGAGCATCAGAGCTGTTTTTAGGGGGTGTTGATACTCTCAGCATCATATTTTGATCAGTGATTTCAGGTTACGAATCAGTGGTTGAGATGAACATCCTTTTGGACACGCCTCCTAGCTCCTAGCTTTGTACTTGGTTGATGTTGCCCTCTGATAGTTAATTATAATATATAATGCTGTCTCTACAGATACAGAAAAAAATGATAGATCACTCTATAGGATAAATACCAAGTGTGAACCTATCGTGATGTCACCCACTGGTTACCCACTTGGAGTACCGCTTTGAAGCCTTGAGTTTGCTGTGCTCGTCGCCATGATAGTTTAGTGGAACCAACGGAGGTGACGTACTGCAAGTTGAGCTCATTGGTCACACACAATTTCGTATTATAGCTAAACATTACCCTTTAATATGTTTCTGAAATGATTTTAGCTGAGAAATAGGCAACACAGAATCTTGCTTCGTATTTGATCAGCACTGTCTGGTTTCACAGTTTGATCTGAGTTTGTTGAGCTGGACAGACTCACTGAGAATGACTTGTTGATCAAAAGGTAGCCGTGGCCAAAAGCCTACCGTGCTTCGTCGTCTATTTTACTCTAAATTGGTCCATCCATAGGTTACTAAATGAACATCATAATGTATGGAAGGAGACTTGAAACTGGTGATTGAGCCCATAAACTCATTAGGAAANNATGAATATCATGCTGTATGGAAGAAGACTAAAACTAGAGACCATAAACTCATTAGGAAACTCTTTACTGAGCTAATAAATCAAGTGAGAAGTCGAGTCAGTTCTCCATAAGAGTGCATGATATCTGTTATTTTTATTGCAGCCAATGGCTTCACTTCACAGACCCGGAAGCTCTGTCCATTATATATACTGTCAATGATAAATACATATGCAGTCTAAAGTCTTCTCCCCATCCTGGCATGCAGCATTTCTGAGGTCGACCCACTGAGGCACAATCTTGTTAGCTACAGAGTGCATGTGACAGGGTGTAATTCATCTCTTACTGAGAAGCTGACCACGCTGTCCATGATCTCAATGCATCATTCCCATGGCTGGATCCGTAGTTTATCACCACCATTTCCATTTGTCACAGCAGAGCAGATACAGTGTGAGATATGAGATCAAATCACCTAGGCCTGTGACTAGCAATATTCAACCTATTTTGGGTCACAGAAAAGGCATCCAATGCTTTTTTTTCTTTTACCCATTCCCATAACTAAAGCATGTTCCAGGGCAGCAGGGACCACCCAGGCTAAAAGGGGTTATGTCGCAAATGCAAGGACCTGCATTCTTTAAAGCAAAAACTCTCACACCAGTCCAGAGGGCTTACCATCATCCCACCACTCGCCACTCTTTCCACCATATGCTGTCACCCATTCACTGTGATGGGAAGCAATTAGAACAGCTCCAGTGTGCCTTGTTGTCAGCTGAATGGCAATGAGGTCCTGACTTAATGAGTAGAAACATGATGAAGGGCTTCTTTCAGCTCTGTCTACAACAGCTTCAGTGCCGTTGTTCAGTCACTGACTGACTGACTGACCAGCAGAGCGGAGGAGGATGTTTCTGCTCCGTTGCCACCTGAGGATCAATGCCCAGATGCACAGGCAGAGTTGGTTATTAGAAGTGCATAAATTGATACATTTTCAGCACCGATCTGAATACCAATTACTTAAGTGAATTGGCTATGCTCGGCGTACTAATCAGAGTTATTAAATTTGACATTTGTGGTATTGTCTTTAGTATAAGTTACGACAAAAAGGGAGCTGAAGGGAGAGCTGAAATGATTAGTTTGTTAATGGATTAGTTAGTTGACAGAAAATTAATCAATAATTATTTTGTAATTCTGTAATTTATGCTCCTTAATTGTGAAAATTTGGTGCTTTTCTTCGTCTTGTGTCGTGGTAAATTGAATTGTTTGGGTTTTGAACTGTTGGTCAGACATAAAGATGTTTGATGGCATCATCTCTGGCTTTAATCTGCTGGTTTCCAAACTAAAATACACAAGCTGTCTCTAGTAGCACGAGGAGGAATCGCTGCAATATTTAAAAAAGTACTACACAATCTAGCATGAAAATACTTGACTTAACTATGAGATCACTGAAATGTAACTTAAAAGCTTGTGCATACATATTGGTATTGATTGGTTAAAGCTAAAATCTGATGGCAAGATAGTAAGTGGAGGTAAAATGAAAAACCCTGTAATCGTGGCTCCAAACAGGAACTACAGGGAAGAGAAGTGACCAGGAGGACCCCTTTTCCAGCAAATTAGCTCTGGTTCTTGAACCGCTTTGTTCAGAATTCAATAATGGTCAACTGTTAAAGAAATTATTATTATTATTAAAGTATTTCTGATTCTGATTCTGAAATAAACCTGACTCATTTTTTTTTGTTTAATCTGTGCAAACACCACAGTGTAAAAACAACAATTTGCTGTATTTGATGTGAGGGGTTGTGTGCCAGACTATTTCTACACTGTAAGCTGGTGATATCATTTATATAATTGCACAATCAATGGTCCAAATGGACGCACGATACTCAAGGCAGCCATCATGCACACACATAATCAAAAGCAAACGTTATCTCTGGCCTTAAGGGAACATACAGTACTTGTGTGTGCATGTTTATCATGCAGTAGATTCATATCTAAACCATATATTTTTAGATCCTTTACTCCTGGTTAGTAAGCATTTACTTGACTACATTTTTGGTACATTGTTTGTTTAGGCAGTTTCGACATTAAGGCTAACTGGCAGCATTACAATCAGTGTAGCTATTCAGCGTATGTGGTGAAACGCTCACACATTGCTTCTGCACAGAGAGACACATCAGCGTAATTGAAATTCAAGCCACATATTATTTGTGCACATTACAGACCTCTAAAAGTTCTCAGTATCTCATGTTTCATGTTGTGTATTTTCAAATACGACATGTCGACTGTAAAGGAAGTCAGAGTGAGGAAAAGAGTCTAGTCTCTGAGCTAAATCCTGTTAAACTCAGCGCTGTGGTGGGGACACGGTCTGCTTCCCTAGCCTCACGGTGCTTTGGGAGGGGGGGAGACTGACTGAGTTGGTGGTTGAATGATTTGGGCACAGAGGATGATTTGGCACCAATATTTCTTGATGAGCTGTCATTGGCTGAATATGAATACAAATGGGATTTGATTGGCTGTTAGAGCATTCAGGAGAATGGGGCAGCAGCTATGCAGCCTAAAGCAATCCCACTCTCTCCTACCTTTTACACCATGTCAATGAGTTTTCCAAACCCATTACTGTCACTCCCCGCTCTCTAATATGAGTCATCACGAGTAAAAGTAAGATCTATTTAGATGAAATGTGCTGTGACTGTAGCATTCCTGTAATGCAAATGGTCATTTTTAGGTTTATGCAGTGTTCCTCTGTGTGGAGGATACATTTTAAAAGGAGCTGTAGGAGCAAACTGGTAGAAAGATGCGAGGAGATGGTGACCATGGCAATCTTCCCCTCCCCCCATAGAGTAAGCTTGTCTTTACAGAGAGTTGTGAATGAAAGGATTGTTAGCGACAGTGTACAGATAAATAGCGCCTCTCTGATTTTATCTCCCATGTCACCCGAGAAAGTGTTTGCAGCCTGACGGGGGACACAATCAGAGAGAGGCCTTGATGCAGCAAGGAGGCTGGGAATTACTATCACCCAGGCATCTGATGTTTGTCACTGCTGTCTGGTCGGCTAACATATTACATCTGTTCACTTTTGGGAGCCCTAAAATAGAAAAATTTCTTGCTTCTATTCTTGAAGACTGCTGTCCTAATGGTATTACTTCAGCCCACTTTAGTTGTTATTCTCTGGTATTCTCTGTGGCCTCTGGCCATGGAAAGATATTATTTGTCGTTTATCATCCCTCCCTCTGCTGCTAGGAAGCACCTTGTTGGCTGCCGCAACCTTTGAGCCTACCTCTGAGGTAGTGGTTTGGATCCTTGGACGATTCTCTCTCTCTCTGTGAACCTCCATGGCTATGAATTTCAACACTACACGAGTTCATCTCTGAAAGGCCACATGGAATCGCACTGGTCTATGTGTAGGTTGCCATGGCTACACACAGAGGTGGATAAGGAGCGTCTGAGCCGGTTGCCGTGCTGCAGAGTTCTGTCTTCCACTGATATCTGCCATGCCGGGGAGGAGAGGAGGGGGGGTTCTCCATGCAGAGCATTAATGTGAGTGTAGTGCGCTAGCATGGGGATACGCTGCTGCACACCAATTATGACTAACATATTCAGGAGGCACAGCCTACCTCGCTACGTGTGCAAGTTCTTTTTTGTATTCAAATCCCCTGACTTAAAATCTGACTGACAATAAGTTTTGAAGGATTATTAGCTCTTCTTGGTTTCACTGCTGATTGACCCAGTTTCCCTGAAAGATGGCATTATGTTTGGGGAGGCAAGGATTTGGGGGGAGGGGGTCACAAGCTTGATGTCACCATAAAAGTATAAATGGAAGATTTGTGCGCTACTGTAGTGCCAGGGCTGTGGTCTTGAAGGCTCACACATGCTGCACAAAGATGAAAGCCTTTTTCACATTTTCCACTGGTGAATAATGCACATTGAAGCTGGAAAATATAAGTGTTCAGTAATGTGACCATGGTATTTATGTGCCTTGCATCATTCGTGTACCGACTGACTGTCTTCTGCCTGAAAATCTTCTCATACTTTCCTCACATGAACTCTGAACCCTTGGTAAGCCATTCTCTCATGTCAAGAAATCCCACAGCGGGATGAAGAGGTGCGTGGATGTTTTCCCACATACAGCCATCTTCCTCCCTCACATCCTGAAATGTAATTGGGTCGTGGAGGATGAGAGACACAGCAGAGGAGCAACAGTGGGAATTATCTGGTGGCGGATGGCTAAGAATACTAACATGCTGGAGGATGCTAGAAATCACACACTTTCATTTGAATCGTTTACATGAGTGATTCCAATCTTTGAGTACCTGAAAATATTGTGGAGTAGTTCAGCTAATATTAAAAAATAGACACTTTGACAAATAGGATTGCATATTGGGGTGATGCTGATCTTTTGTATCTTTATAATCACAAAAACCAGTAACCTTCCAGCTATGATAGGCCAACTGCACAGGACATGCCTCAGTTTCCCAACGACCTTAGTCAGGTATATCCTAAAGTGTTGCAGTTGAGATTTTGAGGTTAGTTAAGTTCAGCAGTCTTGCAGAACTTGAAATAAATAGCTAAAGAACATGCATAAATGTTATGAATTGTACAAATGCAAACTTGACCAAACCTACTGAAAAAATAAAAAAGCATTAATATTGATGGTAGTAGTATGCATTTTCTTTAGCAATAAGAACATTTTACTGTTTTTAATTAATTTAATAATCTTTACTCTCTTTACTGAAAATGACAATAAATTTGACCTTGAACCTTGAAGCAGTCACCAAGTCTAAATATCAACAGTCTAGGATTGCTTTGTCTTTTGTCGATTTACATGTGCAGCCACAGATGCACCACAGCCAGTATATTTTCTGGCCTTGAAAGACTGTCGAACTGTTTTATGAATTTGAAGAGGTACGGCCTTCTCTCAGCATTTTGGTAACAGTGGATTAATAATATGAATAGTGCTTGTCCATCACCAGCCCAGGCTTTCCCAGATTGCGGGGGTTATTCTTAACAGCATGCTGAATTTAGATATCCGTCATGCATCTGGTAGGAATGTGCATAACTAAACGGTTTCGCTCCCTCTTAGGAATATTTGTTGCTGTGAGAGATACTACAACGGAAAATGAAAACCGTTTTAGAGGAAAGCTTGGGGGATTTCTGTTGCAGGAATTTGAGCGTTTGACCATTGTTTGTATGGTAAATACATCCATCATATGTTCTCTGTTTTCCATAAAGCACAAGCGAACAGATCTGTTGTAAACACAACCTAAGTAGTACAATTCATAGTGAGACAATCCTGCATAGAGAAACACATTTACCCTCCGTCATTCAAGCTATATCCTGGAAGGACTGACTGAAACCGCACATAGATGCTGATGAAAGCTGTCACTAATGCTGTCAGGTCATGTCTGACAACATTATGCTGCACTGCTTTCTATACTGTGCACAGGTGCTTTGGGAAAACTGATGCCTTTATAATAAGTCTTGTTCCTATGGTAACCAAGATGGATGTCTCTTTGTGGAAGATCCTCATGTTTGTTTGGTTCAGACAGCAGTGAAGTCGACTCTATCTGCCTGTGCGACTGTTTGTCAATTCCCACAGAAAGGATGAGGCGAATGCAAGCAGAACCTGTGATCTCTTTGTAGGGTTTTGTGACAGACGCATGAAGGTGGATCCTCTGACTTTTCATGCCCATGCACATACATTATTCCATTGAACGTTACCCTTTGATGACAGCGTTCTGATCTTTTCATTAAGCTCTTGAACTGTGGCGCTGTATCCCACTGACTTAATGCCAGCAGGGTAGCTAGACATCACAGCACATGATGGGTGTGGGCAGTGGTGCTGTTCCTAGCTAGCTTCCACTCTCTCTGTGATGTCCTCCTGGTCTCAAATAAAGGGTGAAACCCTCCCGGGAACCAGTTTGCCACAGCTGCTGAGCAGCTTTAACACAGCACTGCCCCTCTTCAATGAATTATGAATTTCACATTGAGATTCACAGGGCTAATTAAGATGTCAGACCCGACTAGCAGTGTGATATCGGGGGATTTATCCTTATCCCATGGTGTCTTATTTTACCGCAGGTGCTCCGGCTTCACCTTTCCTGCCCTGAAATGTTCTTATCAGTTAGAAAAGGTGCACTGCTGCACCACATATGCTGCTCTTCTTTTCTCATGTTTTTTTTTTCTCCGCCATGCTTCATTGGTAATTAAAACAGAAATTGCTGCATTTCACCCTGGCGCTGTTTTTGGTCAGTGCTGTAGCTCTGCCTGCAGTGAAGTCACTCCCATGATGCATTTGCTCAACATGTTGCATATCCGAATTCCTTTCAGCTGTACCTGTGCAGCTGAGTCTGCCTCCCACTGCTCCCTGGCAGTAATTGAATTTGTGGTCTCTTGGGTAGATAGAGGAGATGTGTGGGAGGGAGAGTTAGGATGAATGAAGCAAAGATTGAGGGAGCGACATGAGGGAATGTGTGTGTGTGTGTGTGTGAGAGAGAGAAAAAAGAGGAAGAGAGTGAAATCTCAAACCAGTAGCCCCAGCTGCACATATGCCTCCTGGAAAGGTATTGACCTGACAACACTCGCCCCTCTACTCCTCATTATTAAAGAACTGTTGGAGGAGGATAGCAAACCAGACGATTTAATCTGTCCCGGAGCAACAGCACAGCCAAACTCACAAAGCTGAGTTAAGTTTTTTGCTTCCTCTTCTCTTAGGCGTGTTTAGGCTCCTTTGAGCTTTAGTCTGGGCATCCAAACTGTTGAGCTTTTCTCTGGCTGTCTCTATTGATAAGTGATGCGCTAAAAGAATCAAAGGTCTGTCAAAGGGAGCCAGTGTTGGAATGCCCCTTAATAGATATCAAAGGATTTGCCCCAGGGGACGTCCACTTTCACACAACCAGTGGGGGTGGGTCTGTTCTGGGCATTTCAGATCTCTTCAATTGTGTCTTGGTCAAAGAGGGTCAGTCGTGTTAAGTGCTGATATATCTTCAGTTCACTTCAGATACTGCAGCTCACCTTACAGTCAGAGATGATTAGTTTTCCTTTTAATGCACAGTATGATCGCGGCGTGTAGGGGTGGAATTAGGGATTGCTTGTCTAATCGTCTTGTTTTTACGATTCCGCTGGAGACACAGGTCTTGTGGTTTTAATGTGACTCCCTTGCTTCATTTCATTAAATCCATTACATAGTAATGTTGTCTGGGTGCTCATTCACATAAGCTCAGTTGACCTCCTTTTAAACAGAGAGGCAGCATGGAAGCATTTAGCCTAATACAGATATATTTGGTTAGTGAAATTACACTTGAATGACTGTGATGCAAGTGAAGTGATTACACTGCGCAGTCAAATGGGAACCATGTGGTTTAAATAAGATTGTTAGTAGTAGTAGAGTCAAAGTGTTAATGCTGAGTAACCAATAATATGATTGTGTAATGAGTTAAATTGTGACCCTGTTTGACTCTTTTGTTGATGATACTGCAATCCTCCATTGTTGGGCACTATATAGATATTATACGAGGGAGAGTACATGATAGAAACTACAAAGATCAGCATATGTGGGAAAGAGGCACACAAAAGAGGGAGTGGGCACATATAACAAAAATACAATGTTGAAAAGAGGTGATGGCAGACTGGTTACTTTAGTATTTGGCATTTTATAAATTGTTATTATTATTGTTGTCTATAAAGTTACATAATTATTGATGATTTTTTGTCAAATCATATATTCAGTAGCAAATATTTCATATTGCTGTATTTGTCCAAGGTTGGGAACCACTGCCTCGTGTAACAATAACTTTAAATTGATCTGATGACAAGGTCTACTTCCTGCTGTGTAGTAGAAGCTCAATTTCATGGCCTGTGTAAGAATGTCTTGTCTTTAAATTTGAAAGCAGTGTTTGTATCCATGTCAAATCCTTCCACAGAGGTGACTGGTTAGTAGAAAGACTCTTTGCACATTTTTTGTCCGATTCTCTGAACTGAACCTCCTCTAGAGCGGGGCAGCCATGCTCCATACTCTAGGTTACCATGGAGATCTTTCCTGTTTAAAAAGTGAGCCAGCATTGTGCGACTGAAAGCTTGGGTTGCACCCAGCGTTGGCTTACTAACCTCACTTGGTGAGTAAAACCGTGGCCTGCATTCAAACCTTAGAACATTAAAACACACTGCTTGTGCTTTGAACCTCTTCTCTTGCAGAAACACTCATGTTCACTTCCCATCTATTGTTTATGTGTTGTTAAATTAGTCAGAGTGGGTTGTTTCAGTCTCTGAGAACCCTTTAAACCCAGCACTCTAAAGCACAAGTCCAGTGATCCCATTTTCCAGAGCCAGATTTGTGTGTGTGTGTGTGTCACATCCTTGCTAGCCGGCTTAAAGTCACACTAACCTTATAGCACATAGAAATGGTTTTGGGTGTGCTTGAGAAGCCATGAACAGGGTGTGGCATTTGCACCCTATGTATTTTAGCTTCCAAAAACCATGGTTATGGTCACAGTAATTGCAACATCATTACATGGAGAAATGGAGCTAAAAGCTGTGCCTCTAAAAGCAGAGCACACATTACACCATATAATGATTAAAATGGCATAATTTTAGGTGAAGATAAATACTTACTTTTTAACCTTAACCACACGCTTCCCTTCAGTTCCAGATGATTCCTCTATATATTTTTTTTCTTTTTCTGAGAGATTAGGAATCACAATTTTCTTTATGTTGCCATGGTTACTGGTCTTGCTCTGTCTTCCAGTAGAGAGGAATTGGTATTCTGTAGTCACAGAGGCCTGAATTCCTGCTGGACCCGGTGGCCTGCAGACATGGAGCAACAGCTGCCTTCACAGAGGCTGTTCCTGCCCTCACATTTGTTTGCTTGGCTCGTGTTTGTGCCCGAGTTATCCGCCGACTACCTTTTTTAAATGCGAGTTTCCACCTCAGGACGGCATCCACATTTGTCACGCTGTGGAGAACGAGCGCTAATGCTCCCGCCAAAGGGTGGTTCACGCAGAGGGCTGAAGGTTTAAACTGTGCCGCATTAAAATGGGCAGTGTAATGCGTCCGTGAATGTCATGTGTCAAAGAGACTTGACACCTGGACCAAACCATTCTGCTTA
>NW_023340095.1:14599049-14650704 GCF_004916995.1 Morone saxatilis | reverse complement strand
TGGTTGTGTGTGTGTGTGTGTGTGTGTGTGTGTGTGTGTGTTTGAAAAAGACACTAATTTAAAATCTGTTGTTGTCTCGTCCAGCGTGCCCAGAGACACTAAAACCGTAATTCTTTTAAAAGCCTAATGACCTCACACTTTAAATTCAGGAGGCATCTTACTGTACACTGGTTATAGTAGCGTCATCACGGGTGCTTTTTTCAGACTGAGTGCGCTTTCTTGGTTGTTGACCTTAATCCTCGTCCACAGGAAGTGCAGCCTTGGTCTGAGGCTCTTGTCTCTACATCTGCGTGCTCTAAGGTCAACTATATTCTGACAGGGAAATCCCAGCACACCCTCACACTGGCCAAGTGATAGCCTAATTAGAGGTTCATTGTGAATACATTAAAAACCCCACTCGATTAAAAAATAGTTTTTCTTCTTGTTCCTACAGTCGACTGTTACAGCTGTTTACTGTGCAGAATGATGTATGTGTAGAGTTTGACACTAGAATGATGCTTTCACATTCATCTGCTGAAAGTAGAAGGTTTCTGTGCTCATTGAAAATTGGATTTTTAATTTCAGTCCTAGACCAGTATTCAGCTTGTACATGTGCGATGTAGAAACTAAAGCCACAAGTAGACATCCACTGAGAATGGACTTTACAGTGAAGTAGGAAACATCTTGTGAACACAATTTGCATATTTATTGACTCTAGATTTTTTAATGAGGATTAGATGTCTTTTTATGCTTATTTTAATGTGGATATTGTAAATTTCTTGCAGAACAACCTTATCAGGCACACCTTATTGTTTCAAGCCGATTATTCTTATATATATGTCCTAATACAAGTCTGCAGGGGATCTTTTAAATATAATCTTTGACTTATTGATGTGTTTTTGCAGCTATTGACTAAATTATTTTTACAACAAAGGATATGATTGCTTTTAAACCTTTTGTTTTTAGTTTTGTCCATGCAGATTTTACCCAAACTGAAGCCACAGTTCACAGAGTGGCTGTCTTTACCAATGCTGTTGCTGTTACTATATATCAGAAGGAACTAAAACAAGTTTTCCTGTGCGTGAGACAAAAATCTGCCCTATTTGACAGGATGTCAGGTTACAACAGTTCTCATCAATACAGTAACTCGACTACATCACAGGACAGAGGCCTCTGGATTTGCTGCTCCGAGGGCTAAGTGGTTTAGGGTTAATCTCGAGGAGGCCGATTGATTGGCCTCACCAGTAAAGCGGCATGTGCAGCTGTCATTATTTATTACTGGTGGAGATTACGTGTAAGGGAGCGTGCAACAGGACAGACACAACGAACACATTCCTCAGGAGTCCTGCCTGCTCCAGCTCCGAAAAGAATCTCTTTTAACTCAATCTCCTGGGTCTCATCTTCTTCACAGTGTGTCCCATTGAAAAAAAACCTGTGGTGGTCTGGAGTGAGGTGGCGAAGCAGAGAGCTGCTCCTCTGTGTTGATGCCACACCTTGTCTCCCGACAGTTGTTACCCACAGTTTGAAATCATCAGCAGAGTGAATTTGTCAATTAAAGGCTTTTTCTCCGACACTTAAAACCAACACTATATCTTCATCCTGCTCATTAAGAGTCCTGTTATAGGTCTTTTTAACCTGCATTCAACCAGACATCAGTTGTCTGTGAGTTGGACTATGATTAATCAAGTAAATTGAAGAAATAATCAAGAGATTAATCAAAAATTAAAATAATCATTTTTTTTCATCCCTAATTATGATTGGATGATATGGATACAATCATCTGCCATTAATGCCAAAACAATTAGGTGATTAATCCATTAGTCACTGGACTGAAAATTAATTGCCAACTATTCTGATGATTGATTCTTTCATTCATTCATTATTCATCATAATGTTTTGGACGCTTTATTAATTATATTGGGCATTTTGTTATTATTATTATTTTCATATATATGTTTTGAGCATTTTATGTCCTGATTAGATGGCAGACAGTAGAGAGATGTCAGAATATAAAGGGGAGGGTGCCCGGGCGCCCCATAATGAGCATTTCTAACAATTTAATCACATTTTATAGAGACAAAAAAAAGTCAATTAATCTGGGAAATTATCAGTTGGTTAATCAGTAAAGAAAGTAATTGGCAGTTTCAGCCATAGTAGATTTGTGTTGTGATATTGATGTATATCATGATATATGTATTTTTCGGGATATATATCAAATTTCATGGGAAATCCAAAACAAAACTATTTATTTTCTGTTATAATTAATAACTGACAATTCAAGATACTTCATCACCATGATGCCAGAAACATGTCGATTGTCCTGCTAATTGATTTATAATATTGGCTGCTATAAACTAATGCCCACAGAGATATTAAGGGGGCAGCTACCTTAGTATAAACGGTGTGGCACAGTTTATATCAAATCGCCCAAACCAGCCCTAATCCAATTTAGTATTGAATCAGTCAGTTTTAACATCATTTTTTGGTCTTCCTTGTTTAAATTCCTCAGTTTGCTTGTTGCATTTTCATGTGTTAGCGATTATTAATGTATTTGGCTGTGAATTCCGCAAGCAGGGATCTACATATTAATTATGTTTCTAATAATGCTAATGCACCATATCTTAATGACATCCCATATTATTACTTTGCTCCCTCTATTGTTCTCTCTCTCTCTCTCCGTCTCTCCAACACACACACACACACACAGCACATAAGCAGACATCACAGTGATTATGTAGATCAGTGTGTCTGCTCTAATATTAGCAAGCTGCTGTTTATACAGGCAGGATGGCACATTCCCTTAAAATTAATTAACATACCTTGGAAATTAATTTTTGCACAAGAATGTGTCCCATCTGTTTTGTGTCTGATGAATATGTGCAGGTTTGAGGTGTAGTAAAGTATACCTGGCCGGTCACTGATCTGTCTGAGCCAATGCCCAGATCGCTAATTCAGCAGCTGTTCGTCTGCCTCTTAAACATACTCCAACATTCATTTGAGATTTCAGATATTGTCTTACTGTCCCAGCAGTGTTCCTACTTAAATTAAGAAACTAAATATCAAAACAGTTGGTTCACAAACACGCCCCTACACAAGTACAGACACGTACATTTCTGCTCACTGCCCCACAACTGATCTAAAATGTAGATCAGTGGATATGCAAATGGTCCTGGTGTGCACTGGCTTGGTTTACTTGGAATAGGCGGACGAAACTGGAAGGTAGCCCTGCTTCGGTTTGTGCTTAGGCTTGGTGGACTGTGACAGATTGTGGATTGGATGTGACTTTTCCGGGTTGCAGTTTTTTTCCAGCTTGTTATGCAGAGGACTGATGAGGACTTAGTGCCATGGAAGCATATCTATTTTTCCTAATTCTCCTGGTTTGGTGGCCTGATCTTTCAGTCGGTTTGAGATTCATTTAGACTGCCGTTTTCTTATTTAAACCCCATGATGCATTTGTTTTACACTAATTTAAGTTTTATTTAAGTCCTTTATTTTGACACCCAATGTTAGTGTGTTAAACCTCAGCCTATACTGTATTATCCACTTCATGAACCCTTTTGATTTTAGCTCTCTGGTGTATTCTACAATAAGACCATCTGCCCTAAGGGTTAAGCAAGACATGGTTGGAGCCTACTGACCGTTTAATCAATCCAAATCATTAAGAATTACCTCTTTGACATGTTTTGTATTCAGAATATATGAAAGACTTGTCTCTTTCTTGGCCTGACCTTGTGGGAGTTGTCTCTCACAGTTACACTTAATTAATCTCTTAATTAACCTATTGATTGCTTTCACAGTTACAGTGCTCTACAGTATTCACAGCTACATGAGGGAGCTCACTGTCTCTTAATTCTGCAGGTGGGGGTGGTTCCCTTTGCACACAAATGACATTAGAATTTTAGAAAGTTGCTACAACCAAATCGGGTAATATTTAACGAAGCAATATCTGAAAATGTCCCTTTTTTGCGTGGTAATAATCATATTTTTTGTGCCTGGCTTGGAGATGTGCACTGATCCAGTAGTCACATCCATGTGAGGGACTAAGATTATGTATTCATTGACACCTTAGTCAGTTTGATACCTCTGTTCCTGATGACGAGCCAATTTAGCCCCGAAATGTTGTATTTTTTCTAAATTTGATAAAGGAAACATTTTAAAGGGAGCCTTCTACAGTGTTGCGAATCCATGAGAAGCAGAAATCCACGTACCATAGTTTTCAGATTTTGCGTTTTGTTCACTGATTGAAAAGAAAATATCCTGACACAACTTAGCAAAGTAGTTATGTGGGAGTGTAGGGAGTGAAAGTCGCATTTTGGAACAAAAGTCTTTCTATTCTTGAATATTTTCTATGGTAATATCATTTTAAAATGTATTATTCAGTTCTTCAGTCTGCTTTTATCTAGCTAAACTAAATGTGGAGTTTCTGCCTAATGTGAAGTGACGCATCCTCCCCCTGAGTGACAGTAATCCCTGGCTCTGGGAAGGGGTGGTAGTGGAGAATAACCAGCATGGGTCCAGAATTTGAAGAGCTCTGAAAGGGATTCAGGCAGATGAAGGAAAAAGAGGCCAATCTTTTTGGTAATTCCTGCTGCCTTAAAACCCCTACTTGCTCTCTGCTTATTTTAATGATACTCCAAATTAGGCTCAGGCATGATACAATTTTGTGGTGTGTTGCATCAGTGTATGTTTAACATAATACCATGACTTATTATTCACAGGAATAGCAGAGCGTGTTGGCGTGGTTGGGTTGAATCTCTGCAGCCGCTTGTTTAGTGTCTGCGCTAACGATGCAAAGCCACAACTCTTAGATCTGTCTTCTGATTAATGGCGCTCTGACTAACAGTGGGAGGTCCTTGTAAAAATGCACAGAGCTATGCACTGTTAAGTATTCAGCAGCACAACGGTCACAACAGGACACTTAATTATTCTTTATGCAAAATCAATATGTTTCTAGCAGCACAGACAGGCTCCAAGGAGGGCAGGCAAGCAAGCAAAGTGGGGAAAATGTCAGACAGAGGAGGAATAGGAGGAGGAGGAGGAGGAGGAGGAGGAGATGGTGGCTGTTGAGGGTAGCTACCTCCATCTCAGCTTCAACCCCCATTGAATCCAGGGGACACATTATTTTCATGGTTGTCCTCTCGGGGCCTGGAGGCTGGCCTACTGTGACAGAATGACTCTGACAGCTGTGGCAGCCCAATCATCACTTTTCCTTTCATTTTTTCTAGATATTTTTCATCTGCAGCTTGGGAGTTTTGTAGGAAAGAAAAAAACAAAGCGGGGAAAACTTTCATACTTAAATAATTTATTGTAAACATAACACCACTTGGATGTTTTCTTTCTTTTCTAGAAATGGGGGGCTAAATTAAACCCGTTACATAGGTATAATTATATTAAAGCTGTCCTGATTATGACCACACTGCTACAAACATATGCATGGTCACACATCCATATGTGCTGAGAGGGTATACAGGTAATTTGACAGGATTATCAGTAGGTTTGCCTCCCTCCACCGTTCTCTCTTTGTCAGCTTCCCGCTGTAGTCGAGTCACCCTGGGAACCTCTGCAGCACAAGACCTGAATCTCAATGAGCTTTAGCTGCCACTGACCTCTCTGTCCTACCCTTCCTTTACATTGCACACCATACACCTGCACACGCAAGTACACACTCACGCCACAGCACATGCAATGCCTACATGTGCTGTAAGTTACTTTAAAAAGCTGTTTGGTTGGTTTTTTTTTGCAATATTGCAACAGAACCCATGGGAGTATGGGACAGACAGTCAGTGCGGTCTTCACATATGTTTTCAATAACAGCACTGGGAGGATTCAGTGTGGGAATGTATCTGCCTGCTACTGTAAGCAGTTCTGTAATCTCAGCCCAGCCCTGAGCAGTGTTATCAGAAGAGCCACGGCTCACTTCAAAGTATCCAAAATCATTCCCGGGGTTTTCCACTGCTACTACTTCACATGTGCAAAGTTGTGACTAGTAAAACTGCATCTTCTGAAGTAAGTTTATTTTAGTCTCCAAAAGTTGCTGTCTTATCAGATGAGCACTGACTTTTCCCACTCCTCCATTTCCTTGTTATTCCCTTCTTTAAAGCACACAGTCTCTTTCATCTGTGACCTCGATCGGCCTTCTGTGATGTTGCTGAATGTCACAGCAGAAATGCTCCCGCTGTGAGATGACTGCTCCATTATCTTTCAAGGTATAACTGAACCAGCAGTGGCCACTGGATCAGCGTGGCCCAAGACACAAGTCAATACAAAAAATATCCAGGGTTCCTACAGTATGGAAAAGTATGGAATTAGATTTTAGTAATTTCCAGGTCTGGAAAAGTATGGAAAAAAGAAAAGAGAGAAAAGTATGTATTATTATTATTATTATTAAGGAAAGTATCAGGAAAGTAATCCACAATCTATTCTGCATAAAGAAACCTTACTTTTATGGCTGTGTTCATTGTTGTTTCCATGGGAATAAACAAGGCTGCACAGTAATAGCATACATAGTCAACGGTTGGATTTTAAAATCATTTATTGACATCATAAACATTTAACTATTTGTCCTGAAAATTTGAGTCTGGAAAAGTAAAGGAAAATGTGTAGGAACCCTGTAAATCCCTGCTTGATATCCTATCCAACAATGGCTGACCACATGGCTTGAAAAACATCATCAGCTCCTCCTCCACTGCACTGCAACCACCACCACGACTCTCATATTCAACCAGCCATGATTCCCTTTGTTCTTTCTGTCCATCTAGAGCCTAAAGGCATTGGCAGTCTGTTTACCACCCATGCCACCCACCCACAACACTCCCCCAGGAGAAGTTTGGTGAGCACTGCCCGGCCTGGCTTATTACAAGTGAAGTGGACCCTACCAAAATCTCCTGGAGGGGAACAGTAGAGGGAACACAAAGCTACTTTACACCTGACCTTTATGGGTTTTTTTGCTGACAGGAGCTTACTAACAAGAGGTGGAAGGTTAGGGAAGGGGTGGGGGTATTTGGTCTACCCTGAAGTGGAAACCCAAGCGGACATGTGTGCAGACATCGCTGTCATCTTTATTTAGCCTTCCTCTGTCAGCCAGAGCATGTGTAGGTCAGTGTAGCGATGCGGGCATGCTAGCGCTCATACACATGTAAACAGTAGTAGCATCCTATGAGCCTATGTTCAGACCTAATGAACCCAGACAGACCCTCCCTGTGCGTCTGACCTGGGACTGAGCCAGCTGAATCAGAATGCATGGTCTCACTTGGGAATTGGTTGCTCCTATGTAAACTAGCTCCAGTGCTTTTAAAGATGGAGGTCATAAAAAAGGGAGATTGGTGACATTTTCTTGGCATTGCGGACGGTGAAAGAAACGTCAGCTGCTGAGCATGATGTTTCTTTAGGACTGTAACTTCTCTGCTGGGCGAGAGGTCGCATGACATGTATGGAGAGGGGTGAGAAATCATGTGTCAGCTGCGCGTCAGTGAAGGAGTCACAGCTTCTGCTTTGTGCACGCAACTGTGTAATTGTCCATTTGCTTTTTCCAGTATGTGCATTTGTGCACAGTTGTCATGGTGGAAATGTGTACATTTCTGTATTGATAGAAGCAGTTTAGATAGAGTCTAGATGAGAAGGGGAAATAAAAATACAGTCTGGCCGCAGGTGCTGCACATTATACCTAACATTATACCTAAACATCACCATATTAAAATTGTCACTTTGCGCTTGTTGCTTACTTGAGCATTTGTCTCAAAGCAGTGCATCACACATCTGCTAGTCTGGCTCTAAACCCTTAGTATTGTCTTTGACATTTGGCAGTTGCATTTGGCAGCCATTACCAGCCATCAATAAAGTGTGCTATTGTGTGATTTCTGATGTGTTAAGAGTTCACTGAAGGCGCCCTGACCAGACATTGTGGCTGCAAAGACAACTGCCAAGATGCTGTTATATAAACCATCTATAGGCCTTTTTTTAATGGATAACTGTAAATAATAACATTAATAATAGTTGAATTCCATTTAGCTGCTTCAGTTTCAGGGTCTTGTGTGTGCATGATGGCTCACTTAAATGAAGCTTAGCCATTGTTAATATTATCAGTAACACCTGTGCTTTTCCTGCTAGGAAAAATAAAGAACACTAGTTTGGTGTGGGAGAACTTGAATTTTGATCTTGACACCTTTGGAATCAACTAGAATGCCAATCGTGAGTCTGGTGTTCACACAACATCACTAAAGCGTCTGTGGCTGAATTGGAGGAAATCCCTGCAGCCTCATTACAAAATCTTGTGGAGGCTGTTGTATCAGCATAGTAATGCCAATAGTTTTAGAATGAGATATTTAATGACCACATAATGTGGTGTCCTCGTACTTTTTTTGGGCAGTTTGCATGGGACTTTAACACGTTGTATGACGTATGCAACTGCAGCAAATGTTCTACTTTCTCAGAGTAGGGTTGGACACTTCTTTTGGTTTGTAATAAAGCCGGATGACCAGAGTTTTTTGTGGGAGACTTTGCTTTCATGCCAGGTTTCCTCATTAAATTGTTGCAAAATAGAATTGAGAGACTTTAAAGCGAAGACTGTGTCACATAGTGTCCTCTGAGTGCCTGCGTCATGACGGCAGTCAATCTCTGGGACTTGTGCTTCATTAAGGACAGCGCTCTGATTGTGTCCGCTGCAGCAGTGTCAAATGGCAGCACCATAACTCCAGTCTGCAACAGATGCATTTAATCAAGCACTGCCTGGCTCTAATCAGCCTCTGCCTTACCCATCTCTGCTTGGCTCGTGGTCATTTTACGCTGACAGCAGATTTATAAGGCTGGATATGAGAGTGCTCCAGTGAGACAGAAACACTCTCTAGCCTTCGCTGTATTCTCTGCCGATCTTCTTCCTGCAGCCTCTACAGAGTGCATTTGTAAAAATCAGTGCAGAAAACATGAGACAGAATTCACTCAGGGTGTTTTTTGCTCTGCTGGTTGCAGCAATCTATTAGAAAGCAATGTGTGTGTATGGGGAAGGGTGTGTTTTGGCTCGTGGCCTCTTTCCCTCCAGCCTCCTTGTGGCCTCCCTCATCAGCGCTATCACCATATGGAAACAGCTGGTTCTCTGTGGTAGGATGCCCTCTGCACTGCATGAGGCAGCCTGGAGAGAGATAGTGGTGCTACACACAGGAAGGACAGACACAGGGAGGGGAGTGGTGAGGGTGGGAGGCTTGTTTAGGGAAGATTATGGATTCGGTTGTTGAAGTGTAAACCCTTTCACTAAGCTGGTAAAGCTTAAGTTTTTATTCTCTAAGCATTAATAGGAACACAGACAGTGTCATTCTTTGCCTTTGAAACACTACATAGATTTACAGGCAGGCAAACTCCTTTTATTGTCGGATGAAAAGACGAGGTCAACACACTTTAGCTGTATGAGGGGAATTCTTGTAGTAGCTTGTGCCTTAGCAACTCACTGTCCTTTTGTTAAGACGTAGAGGAGAAACCGCTTCCTTGAAACATACACGACACAACCCTGGATCATTATCCAAGCCAGGGGGAGCTGCTACTATAAACACTCTCATTCTCTGCTGCGATATGCTCCACACTGGTGCAAACCAGTCACGAGGAAGCAGCCAGGCAGAAAGTCTCTCGTTGTGTGCCTGACAGAGCTCTGTAGGGCGTCTATAACCAGAGAAGTGTTCCAGTGGAAATCCCTGACATTTATTTGACCTTGTATGGGAACGTTTCTCTTGCTCCATAGATGCGGTGGCTTTTTGAGGTTTGTGTGTCACATTGCAAGTATTTGTCAGAAAGTGGGCAGTTGAGTCTGTCTTCAAAGTGTTTATGTGTTCTGCATGTGGGGTGAATGAGGACAGAGGTGGTTTGGGAGAGTCTTTATCCCATCTTGATACTGTATCAGCCTCAAAGGCCGCTGGTCCATCATCATTGACAGCAATGACACTGAAAATACAGATCAAAGACGGGGTCCAAACCCCTGTAGCTGCAGTAGCTTTTTGTGGCCAACAGAACTATTGAATGCCAGGATGGAAGTAGGGAGGAGCAGAGCAAAGGAATTTAGACATATTTAAATTAAGACAGAGTTGTCATCTATTTAGGTGACATTAGCAAACACAGGGTTTGACAGGTCTACAAAGCAGGGCTTTTTCGTTTCACTTCTGCTCACTTGTTTCTCACTTGTCACTCATTCTTTTGTGTCAAAGTTCTGTCACTGGCCTTTCTTGAAGTTTAGATGTCCTTGGTTAAAATAAGAATGTCGCTTGGATTGAATCGCTCAGAACAAAAGTTCAGATTGAAAATAGAAACAGTTACTGTACATGGACATACAAGCCGAGACGAGTGTTATTTTAACCAAAATTCGTTGTTGTTTTCTCTCCTGTTCACAGCAAAAAGCCTCAGGCAAGGTGCTGTTTGACCTGGTGTGCTCCCACATGAACCTCATTGAAGGAGACTACTTTGGCTTGGAGTTTCAGAACCATCAAAAGATGATGGTGAGTGAGGATGAAAATTAAAGTAAAATGGAGCTTCCTCTTATCTCAGAATTCGTTGTGCTTAAAGCTACTTGATGACATTTTCTCTCTTTTTTTCCACAGGTTTGGTTAGACCATATCAAGCCCATTATCAAGCAGCTCCGACGTAAGTATTAAACTAAGCTGTCAAATTAAGAGCGACTATACAGGACTTCTGCTGTATAGTGACTCCTAACTGAGTCATTATTTTGCAAGTCCCAAGTCCTAAACAATTCATAATGTTCTTTTCACCAAATGCAATGCCATTTTAACAAAAGAATAATAATACACTGTTTTTCAAAGTGGAGTTTAAGGGAAGATGAGGGCAAATTAATAAATAAATAAAATATATTTGGATAATTCTTATGATAATAATAATTACTATAAAGTATAAGTACATAACAGTAACACCTTTCATATACAATACAATACAAAAGCACCACAAACTACTTGATCATAACATTGAATAAACACCTCCCTAAACATTATGACCTTCATGAAGGTAGCATTTATTTCATGGCTGTTGAATTATCAAGCTGTACCCAATAAGACTGGCAACCAAATGTATTTTGTGTTATTACAAAGCTCATCTATCCCACGCAGGACCGAAGCACACAATCCTGAGGTTTGCTGTGAAATTCTTTCCTCCAGACCATGCCCAGCTACTGGAGGAGCTAACAAGGTGAGCTCCTTTCTACATAATTAAGCCCCATTTATCTCTACATCAGACATGTTTTGCTGTTGGCATTGAAATGTGCATTTAGAAAACTGTACGTCAATGTACAAATGACTTGAGCTGTGACCAAAAGCAATTGTTGAAGCTGTAATGAAACATGTGCTCCAGTTCCCAAAAGATTTATTCCCTCCTTAGCTATGCAATTCACATGTCATGGCTGCCATGTTTCTGATTTAGCCCTCCGGAGATTAACGTGGAGCTAATGATTTTCTGTTTTTTGTGTCCTCGGTAGTGGAGCAGGCTCATGAGTTGCATGTTTTCACTGTCAGAATGGAGAAATAATAGGCTTCTAGAAAGTAATGTTCTTATATTGTAGCTTGCTCATCTTTAAATTTTATACATAGAATAATTGTGAATTATTCAGCACACACCAGACATCTTTCTTTATTATATCACACATATTAAATAGATAGTCCTAATTAAGCCCCTTAATTGGGATATTTGATTTTACAGCTTGCACACGTTCACATTGGAAAATATACAGCTACATGTAACGCACAATAAAGATGTGGTTGCATGTCGATCTGAAACAATTAGTCAATCAACTTAAAAATAATCTGCAACAATTTTATAATCGATTGTTTAAATCAGTTCTTGTTAAATTAATGAATTACTGAAAAAAAAAATCATTGATCAGTCGATAAAGAAAATAACTGTTTGCACATTTAGATAAATGTCCTTACAAATATATAATCTCAAATATGTACACACCTTTACATATATACATATATATGTATATAACACGGTCCCTAAGCACTGGGCATCACAGTTTCACCAGGTCCATTGATCTAAACACTTCTTATCGATGGACCTCTCACTTTTGGGTGCGCATTGGACCATTCATTTGTATTTTAAACTATTACTTAACTTATATTTTTTAAACTAATTATTAAGATTTATGAACTACTGTATTGGTTCCAGCTCTGGCTCGCATCCAAGAGAAGCAGCCCTAACACAAGACAGTCAGTAAATCTTCACTAAAAGACTTCACTCAACATATGAATTCCTGAATCTAAAATGTGCGCCTGGACTCCTTCGGAAGTCTTGTGCAAAATTAAAAGAGCCAGGATGCATTGAATTTAATCAGAAATTTCATTACAGCAGCTCCCTTGAATTCAACAGTACATGGAATTACTGATTCAGTTTCATTTGATCTGGCTCCAGCGCTGGAAAACCACCACCACATCTACTCTATTGAATCCGTGAAAAGCTGTTTGTATTTGTGTCCAGGTACCTGTTTGCCCTCCAGATCAAACACGATATTTCCTGCGGAAGTCTGACCTGCAATGACAGCAGTGGCGCACTGATGGTCTCCCATATTATCCAGTGTAAGTTCCTCACGGCTGTTTCCTCATTTAGCTCAAGAGACCAAAGAGTGGAGTGATCAGATAACTCTCTTTGAAGACAAGCTATGCTTTTCTCACACATAGCTTATCATCAAACATTGTCATATAGCACACTGCACACCATTGCAAATTGATTATCTCTGTGTTGCTATGGATACCTTTCAGTCGGATGCCTGAGCATAATCTTGCAGGACTGCCTCAGAATAACCACACGCATCAGGGTGCCATGCCAGGAAATACAGAGCACTTTCATAACCTGACATTTCTGAGCCACGGTCTATTACCCAAAAGTGATCACAGACAACATGCATGATGATGGAGATCAGTTTAAAGAGTATATTTTTTTATCACAAGAATATTACACAAAGAAATATCTTTTTGAAGAAAGGTGTTCGTTCGTCCTGTTGAGAGATTTGGAGAATCTGTGCCAAGGAAGCATTTCATCTATTCTGGAGGCTTGCTAAGACATTTAATGTTGTTTTTCTCTTTCATTTGTCAACATGCACTTTTTTTATTTTCAGCTGAGATTGGGGACTTTGAGGAGAGCCAGTGTCGCTCACACCTCCTCAACAACAACTACATCCCAGATCAAATGCCCCTGATTGACAAGATCATGGAGTTCCACTCAAAGAATATGTGAGTTTGTGGAACTGGAATACTGTATGCTGTGCACAGTCTTAAAATAAGGCATTTATTTGATCCAGTCACGGTTTCTTTTAAGGTCACTGAAGCCATGGCTGAACAACAATTAATCTCTTTACTCATGAACAGGAAAAGTTGTTTCAGAGCTTGTGCATATCCCGTGGGGAAGGTTTATTATACAGGTGACACATTCAGGAAATCAGCCATTGAATGAATGGGTTCTTTCTCCAGAGTGATCTGTGTAGTTCTTTTTCATACATCAACTTTGAAAAGCTAGTGTTTTTAACTCGTTTTACAGCTTCTGGCCAGAAGTGGATATGTTTTTGTCCACTACTCTAGCAACAAAGGCTGCACTGAAATCTTCCTGCAGCCCACCAAATGACTCAGACAGCTGCTGTTAGCCAGGTTCATAGGTTGAAACCCCAGATTTTCTCAGTCTATTTTCACTTTTTACTCACTAGTGTTCCTAGTATTAGCCTCTAGTTTAAATGTGTTATGCTGCTGGGAGTATATTACTGGAAACGTTCCAGATCTCCTCCTGCCATCCTGCCTCAAAATGGCCTCATCAGTGCACAAATTTGAATATGAGCTTTGCCAACCCTTGTCTCACCTCTGCATTACAGAGGGTCCTGCCAGAGATGGACACCGGCTGCCACATGAATGAAGCTACATTAGATTTGACTGCTCTCTTTAAATGGCTCTTTTTCCAAGCCAAGGCTTTCTTAGTTGATAACTGTAACTGCAGTTCTTCTGGCCGGGTGCCGGGCTGGGTTAAATTTCTTATTAAGTACCACACACAGGAAACAGGAAGGCTTATCCACTGATAAGAATTGGGAAAGTTAGTTAGGGTTTGCAACCCCTCCCCAACCTTCCACCACTGCTCCAAAAACTCAGATAAACATTAGAAACTTGGACCCACACGGACTTGGTCTTTCACCTCAATTAGTGAGACACACAGCTGGATGATAAGCCAGGATAATAAATGCTACAGTAATTCACCCTCTCTACTCCAGTCCCTCTCTTTCTTTCAAAACACATACTACTTTTGTATAATAAAAAAAGATTTCCAGATAAGGTCACTGTTCTGTATTTTTTATTTGCTATTTATATCAGCCCTAACCCCAATTGTTTCTAGATGTACATTTTTAAAAACTATACTTGTGAGTCAAACAATAGTTTGTTGATCATTTTCAGTTGTGGATTAATACACATTTGGTGCTTAAGGGAGCATTTACAGCTGCAGAATGATGTATATAGGATTAACTCAAATTAACTACAGTACCCATGTTCATGGTGAAGAAACATGTGCAGCAGTGTGGTGTATTGTGTGTGTTTTTAATACTTTTTTGACAACAATGAAGGTATAAGATTAGTTCTATCATTCTTTGAAATTTCTTTGTCTTTTCATAGGATTTGTTCACAGTAAGGTAAATATAACATATCGCCAGCCTTATCCTTTAACTTGTTACTCTTGTGTTTTGTGTTGCTAGAGGTCAAACACCAGCAGAATCAGACTATCAGTTACTAGAAGTGGCGCGCAGGTTGGAGATGTATGGCATTCGCCTTCACCCTGCCAAGGACCGTGAGGGTACAAGGCTAAGCCTGGCTGTGGCGCACACCGGTGTCCTAGTCTTTCAGGTCAGTCACACTAGTTTGTAGGTCAACACTTGGTACGGATGTGATTCTGAAAACATTGGTTATTTGTGCTTTAAGTTTACTTCAATAAATAAATGTGTTTGGTGGTAGAAAATGTTCTATATTTTGCAAATTCATTCTTCATTACTGCAGGGACATACAAAGATTAATGCCTTCAACTGGTCTAAAGTGCGTAAACTGAGCTTCAAGAGGAAACGCTTTCTTATCAAGCTGAGGCCAGATCTAAATGTAAGTTATGCCATCTGAATCACACTGTAAAAAAACCAAAAAAAAAACCATAATTGTTTGGTGTTGTAAGTTATGTTTTGTGTCCCCCAGAGTTCATATCAGGACACTCTGGAGTTTCTAATGGCCAGCAGAGACTGCTGTAAAGTCTTCTGGAAGATCTGTGTCGAATACCACGCCTTCTTCCGCCTCTTTGAGGAACCTAAGCCCAAGCCCAAGCCTGTTCTCTTCACACGAGGCTCCTCCTTCAGATTCAGGTAGAGAAGAGTTTGCATCATAAAGCTGCCCTCTGTCAGGACTGCAGTCACACAGCAGCGTCTCCCTATCACTTAACAGTCTGCTCCAGCTCTCTCAGAATAGCTCATTATTATCTCTCCTGTACTTGTCTCTGCAGCGGTCGCACACAGAAGCAGGTGATTGATTATGTGAAGGAGTCTGAGTTTAAAAAGATCCCGTTTGAAAGGTAAAGGCTGCATACATGTTTGACATATTTGGTCTAGGCGAGGGTACTCTGACTGTATAACATTGACCTTCAACATCCTGTCTGCCAGGAAACACAGTCGGGTCCAACACAACAGCCGCCTGTCGCCGTTGCCTTCTCCGCGCCACCATGAAGTGCCAACAGAAGTGAGTGTCTCAGTTTTTCAGTGCATCTACAGCAGCATTTTTACTTTTGCCTATTAGGTTTTATGTATATAGCATACAATAGTACCCAAACTACAACACACTTGTGAATGAGATGGTTGCAAGACTGTCTAAGTCTGCCAAGATGTACAACCAAACTCATGTTAACACCCACCCACCCACCGTCCTCCCTGCCTTATTACTACAGTATTACTGCGTTTATTGGCACATTACCAACCCCTTAAGGGCCGTCCACACCAAAAATAAATAACTAAAATAATAGCTATAAATATATCTTTTTAAAAATCATTCTTACTCAAGTAGATGGCGGAGTCCACACCAGAACTATAACAAAAAGTGGTGAAAAATATTGTTGGGATCACTTTCAGAGCGTTTTGATAAGCGATATTGTGGTAACCTAATATAAGGCTGCAAATCGCCCATAAAAAAAAACAAAATTTTACCTGAGACGTACTGCAGAGCGATCTTTATTGCTGATACAGTCTCTGAAGTCCTTAATGATGTCCTCTTTTCTTACCAAAGACGACAACTCTGCGCAAAGTACAGCAGACAGGTCATGAGTAACCATTTTCCTATTAAGCTGCTGACACATTTAGAGCATGCAGTGTGCTTGGAGGAGGGAGGGGGGTGTTGTTCATCAGTGTGGATGCTCACTGAAGGTATTGTTATAGTTATTGTGGACGACCCTTAACTATCGATCTGCAAAACGGTCAGTAGAAATGTGTATTGGGACCCCGAATGCATCTGCATATACATGTGCATACACTGTACGTATACTAGTAGAGAACAAGAAACAAACCCACTCATAAGAACAGTGCCAGGAGGATGGCCCCACAGGTGGTCAAAATCTCCACAAGCTATCTCCAAGTCAAGTAATGAATAAAGTAAATGAAAAAGTAATAAAGTAAAGTAATGAAAAACTCCAGCTTTTAGTTAGTATTAGTAATCTAATTAACCATGGTCACGAATAAAATATAATCTTTAAATGCTTTAATTCTCTGCCTCTGTCTTTTTCTGACAGAGCGGTGCTCCTGGACTAGACTCTCCTCCTCGGCGTCATTGGAAAGAGTCGGTGTTGGTCAGTGCAGAAGACCCCTCAGCCTCGAGGATTATGAGGGCGAGCCCGTCACACCAGAGAAACGGCCACGATGACAGATTTGGGTCTGTGTCCAGGATGGATGAGACAAGAGGCTCAACACGACCGACCCACCCAGAACATCTGAGTACAGGTCCAGCATCTCTGGCTGCTAAAGGCAGTTGCTCTTTCATCCCCTTCATTGACTGCAGTGATGTAAATAGTGAATATAACTTGGGCAGGGACCAGGCAATAAGATTGAATCACAGTTACAGAGAGCAGGCTCTGCTCCCTCGCGGGTCTGGCACTGGGAGCATAAATGGGGCTCTGCAGGCCCAGCAGGAGCACTCTCTTGGTAGGATGCGGTACAGGGAGTCCCCTTCTTCCTCTTCTAAGCAATTGCTTAACATGAGTTATGATTCAGACAAATCTCTCAAGAAGTCAAACCAAAAGGTTGACCAAAGTCCTGTCCATAGCACTGTGGCGGACCTCAGTGGCCATAATAGAGAGAGGCATAGCAGCAGCCCTTTAATAGTCCCACATATTGGTTCAAGAACCACCAGTCCTGCCATGGACACCTTCCATCAATCAAGCTCCCTCAGTTACGCTGAGCAGAACGGCTACAGCTCAACTCCCCTTCACTTCGAGGAGGGCAGATTCTCGCCCATCCCAAGCCGCTCTCCTCGCTTACAGAAGCCCCTCAAAGTGCGTCACCCCTCTGTCACAGACCCAAACCAGGGAACATTCTCACCAGGGCCCGAATCCCGTCCTGTCCTGTCTCGGGCTGAGCGTATGGCTGCTCTTGAGCGCCGCATGGTGGCCAATGGCCTCTCAGCACCAGGCAGGTCCAGGGCTAGTCTGGGGAAGAAACGCTTAGGGCAGGCCGGTGTCACACATGTGGGAGCGGTTCAAATGAATGACTGCTCTACCACCAGTGGTTCAGAGTCCAGTGAGTCTGAGGTAGAGACAAACAGGGGCAACTGCAGCAGCCCCCTGGTTTTTGGTAATCCAGTGGAGGCCAACTCCACCTCCCCCATACCCAGGAACAAGTTTTCCTTTGGCAGCCTCCAGCTTGATGAGGAGGCAGATGAGGACGGATGCCATGCCTTCAGTGATGAGGATGGCGGACAGATTTTCAGCTGTTAGAGGGCTTCTCCACTAGAGAGTTTAAACGATTTAGTTTGGGTCCAGATGGTGTAAGAAAAGCAGTGTTCTGTGGGAGATTATTTCTGTCAGAGGCTGACTCGAAACTCCACACTCCATGTTCACAGTATTCCTCTTAAGCAATGCACTACCTACTGGAAGCACTTTTCTTCTCTTTGCGAGATTTCACGAAGGAAGGAATTCGTTCAGGGTTTTTTTAATTGTTACATGGAGGAGGTTTTATCTTTCATGTCCCTGCCGAAATACACAAGTGCCATGTCAGGATTTAACACTAAATAGCTACTAATTAATAAAAGAAACTACAGAGACTACAGAGAATTAATGGCTCTGTTCATGAAAGTTTTAAACTTGAGAATGACGAAAGAGTATTACAGTTGCACTTTTTCTCACGTTGCATTTATTGGATGTTTAAAACAAAGTCCACAACAGTGTGAGTTGTTGAATGCTTTCTATGTCTCAGATGCCTTATGACTTCCAATAGGGAAATACACATGTCATTTCATTATTGTCCTTTCTATTAGATTAAGTTGGTAACATTTTGTACAGTTTTGTGCATTACAGACATTGTACACATACATCTATCGTGGAGGCCTAAAAGACGAGCGAATGTGTCATCGTGGCAGTAATTGTTGACTTTGTAGGCGTTTATTGGGAATAATCCCGCCGTCTTGTTTGATTTATTGATGCTCTTGATGCTGCATCTGGCTGGTGATTGTTCTGTCTGAAGTATTTGCTGTGGAAGTGGAAACTAATTAATATACTGCAAATACCAGTTCTGAACATCTGATTGGTATTAATATTGTTTATGTTTACAGTACCTTCTGCTCTTTGCTAATTTGAAACAGAAACTTCCATTCCTCTGTCATGTTTTGTTCACAGAGGCAGGTAGGAATCAGCAAGAAGTACAACACGAGTAAATATAACCTCACAGTATTTTTGCTAATATTGTCTAATAGAGTTAGAAGGACTAGCAGGGGCTTGGACAGGCTGAGGTGAAGGTAAATGTCCGTTGCAGTGGTAGTTTAGCCAATCCACAACAGTTTATGGCTTTTATCCTCACTATTGACATCCCCCTCTGCACTTGACTCATGCTCGAGTATTTCTGGCAGTAATTTGATATCAAGCTAAGTCCTCCAACAGCTTTGGTGTCCTCAAAATCCTCTTCAGTTTTTCGAAGATTGCAAAGTTCTCAATCTTCTTAACAAAATAGCACTGCACTTTTATTTTTTTGGTCAGTTTTCCACTTTTCTTTTGCACTCCTGCCATCATGTTTCTTTGTGTTGTTTGAGAAAGTGATGATCTTTGTATCACGTTTCTGTTCTTTTTCTTTTATTTCTTTGTCCAATGTAAGCACTTGTCTGTCAGCATGAAACTGTCATTTCTTTTCTGTTTTTTCCCAGCTGTGACTGCATGTAAACCTAGTTTTGTCTCACTGCAGCCTGTGTGCTGCAAAGAGGCAAGATGAACCAGTAACTGGGTTCCCTTCCCTGCAATGATCCAGCTAACGGTTAATTATTCCAGAGCAGATAGAACATCAGGTTAAGGATGACTGGAGCATGGGAATATGCCGGAAAATAGAAGCAGGTTTTAGTAACTGTGTACGTGTGTACTGTAAGTGTGAAAGGCAGTTTAAGGGCAACATCTCAAAGCACACTCTCTTGGCTCATCCATCACTGTCGACTGCTTTCGCGGTGCTCTCAGACATTTTAGCATTGATGTCAAGCAGCATAACCATAGTGAGATTTTGTGGTTTCATTTGTGTGTGTGCGTCAGGATAGATATATATTCCCTATAAGCCTTGAAAATTACCGATCTTTACCCAATTCCCAGTCATTCCCACTTTTTGTGTTCAACTTGGACAGCATTGGTCAACCTACGACCACCATGGACACCCCAGTGGTCTAAAGGTTCAGGTGCAGACTGTATCACATACCACAGTGTCACCAGACCTCTGTTCCATGTTCTTATTCTCAGCTTGTTTCCGGCCAAAAAAAACTCCAGACAAGTCTCAGAATGCTGTCCTGTCTATGTAGAATAAATGAAAAATGAGACAGCGCTGTCAGAAATGTTGTTGTTTCAGGCAGATTATATAGTTACCAAGCACCTGCTGTGCACGTGCTTCCTGATTATT
The DNA here is from genome assembly GCF_004916995.1 of Morone saxatilis. Lineage (NCBI taxonomy): Eukaryota > Metazoa > Chordata > Actinopteri > Moronidae > Morone > Morone saxatilis. The sequence goes on along the minus strand of NW_023340095.1, from coordinate 14,630,615 downwards.
ATTATTATCAGTGGCAAAACTGTCAAAGCTGCATGACATATATTAGTACAGCACTGTGAAACCTAAAAGAAGATATGTTTATTTTTGGGAGTAACTGGATCACTGCAGAGTGAGGGAACCATCTCTGGTGCACAAAGTTCTCCCATAGACCTGGAATGACACTCTGCCATACAAAGAATAATAAGTAATTTAGAGCAGATCGAATACCGGTCTGAAAAATGTGGTAATGTGGTAATCTAAGTCCAAACTATCCAACGTTTGACTTTGAAAGTCCCAGGTCTGTGGGTGAGACTTGTGAGTGTTTTTCAACCAGTGGTGTCCTTCAGGGTTTGTTTCCAAACCAGGACTGAGGCGTGGTACAACATCATGCTGTTCTGTCCTCGCTACTCTCTGCGTGTACTGTTTTTAATATACAGGTAGTGTTCTCAGTCATTTCATGATTTAGTATAACTGGAGAATGTGATGTTAGAGCAGATTTTAAGACTAGAAACTCAAGTATGATTAGGGACTGAATTTTAAAACAGCATTTTAATATACAGTGTTCCTACAGCTCACTGTGTCACTACTACAAGTACATTTATGTAAAACTGGTTTGTGTTAATGGACTGAATAATGCATATGTTTCCTCTTTAAACTGGTGTTTTCAGTACAGCAATAACAAAATCATAAATGTCACGAGGCTGTTTATTCAGAACCTTAACATCCATAAAGATCTGTTTTATATTTAATATTAGGTAAGGCCTGAGTCTGCATCAATTCTCACTTCCTTTACTGCACTTTAACTTCTCTGTCTCTCATTCACTTACTCATAGTCTCCCCCTAGACGCTTACCTGGCTTTGACCTTTTTATGCTGCTTTTCTCAAGATTTACACTAATTTAACAATGTATATATGTTATTTTAGAGTCAATAAAGATGACCTTTATGAAGTGAGATTTTTCTGAATCTTCTTTTTGAGACCCCAGAACTTGTGGTGTAGATTCTAACCCCCCCCCCCCCCCCCCCCTTCCTTCCATTTTCCCTGTAGATTTGTTGTGCTGGTGGCTGAATGTCTGTGTATATACTGTAGTTTCTCTCCTCTCCTGTTTTGTAGCAATCTTGTAGATGTACAGTATAGTTTCCACTCCTATCCTCTGTAGAGTTTGTAGTAAATCTTCCCCAGAGTTGTGCTGGTGCGTAGAGATAGTTACAACCACGCGTTGCACTGGTTTGTGTCCATGTAACCACTGTTTACATGCTTTGTGTCGACACACCAGGGGACAGCAGGGAGAGGTGGGCAAGTTGCAGCTAAAACATAGTAAGTAAGCTTTGTGAATGTCAGTACAGATGACATAAGTAAGCTATTTCTCTTGATCATCCTGCAGTATGTGTCTCAGCTTGCGTATTGATTGTCGTGGCACAAAGACTGCCAGAGCTGTCTGGACCGTAGAGTGAGTCATTGCTGATATTTCACTTTCTGTAGGCAGATCCCCCCCAGCTAGACCTCATTATGTTTTCCTGTGTGGCAGAAGAAGACTGATCCTAGGTCAAACTGTTTGTAAATACTTAATAAATAGTTGGGTATACCCTGGATAGTTTCCCATGTTGGGTGAATGCTGGAAAGTTCCAACATTATCAAAATTAATTAAAACTAGTGTCTTTGAAGTTTGACAAAATTTCATAAAATAGTCCAAGGTGAGAACTTCAAAATGTCTTGTTTTGTCTGACCATCAGTCCAAAAACCAAGGCTATACAGTTTATAATCAAACTAATCTATAATATAACTAATCATCTACTTTAACTTATTATATCTTTGACTTAATATACATTCTCTGTGCCAAACTCACCCATCTGAGACTTGAAGTAGGTGAATGCAAATGCTATTTTTTCCAAGATTTGGTTTCCTGTTGTGTTTTTATGTATTTTTGAATCACTCACGTTTTCATTTTCTCCCTTCACTTTGGTTGCTGAATGACCCCCGTGCAGGAGTGGTGTCCAACAGCCCTCACCTGTCTGCGTCCTCTGGTCACTCCCATGGCATGGTCAATGGTCAGAAGTCACTGGAGCTGTGCAGTCACAGTCCTGGCGGCCGTCAGCCTTCCCCCCTCACCAGCCCGCTGCTCAACGACGCCTGCAGTGTTCGCACTGACGATGAAGACGAGGTTCGGAGGAAGGTTTGTGATTTAATGGGGATAAAAACAACAATAATCGCTCGGATAAGTGGCTTTGTTGTATCCGTGTTTTTTTTTTTTCAAGCTTGTGCTTCAAAGCCACTGTCATACACTCAAAATAGCATTGGACCTAGATTACCTGTCCTGAATAACTCTCCACAGGGACTGAAGTAAGAGTATTTTCCTGCAAATCTACTCAGACAAATAGGTTAGACAACACAACTGATAAGACCGCACACTAGTTAGACCTTCTCATAGTCGGATAGCTCGGTTGTTCACCGTCTCCTCTCTGTTTTGATGTCTTTGCAGAGGTTCCCTACAGATCGGGCCTACTTCATCGCCAAGGAGCTGCTGACCACAGAAAGGACATACCTGAAGGACCTGGAGGTGGTGACTGTGGTAAGAAAAGCCAAGTCCACTCGCCAGCATGCAGCTCCTCTGTTTGTTTTCTCCTGCGCTGTCCTCTGGGGAGAAAACATTGATTATTCCGGTTAGCTGCTCCATTGCAGAGCGCCCGCCAAAACACAGAGTCAGGCAGTGACACAGGGATATTTTGGCAGATGCGATTTCATTTTTTATTCATTCCCCACACTCGCACTCTGAAATGTATTTATCTGTCTCACTCAAGGCTGTGAATACTAAACCGTGTTTGTGTTTAAAGAGATGGATGGATTTAGCCGCATGTTCCATATTTCAGTCTGATTTCACTCACTGGGTACAAGCATATGGACACCATTTCATTTGATAATATCTCAAATGAGTAGAAAACAGGATATTAAACATGCTGTACGGCTCCTTCAACAGAAGAAGAGGAAGATGTTCTTATGAGGCTGTAAGCGCTGCTGTTTTCTGTTTCGGCACACGCATGTTGAGCAAATGCATCGTTTGCTGGTGCTTTTAAAGGCTGCACTTTTCTCTTCTTGTGATTTTCAGAGAAGCCTCATAAATATTTGGGTTGGCTCGTGTCCTCGTTCTTTTTTCAGCTGTGCGTGTGTGCTGTCTCTCTTACCCCCCTCTCTTCCCATAAACTGGTTGGTGCTGCTGTTTGGGGTGAAGTCATCTGAACAACAGCTGGCGCTTCTTCTCAAGCCCTTTTAGAAACACTCACTATTCCTAAAACTCACTTCCCTCTCCCATCATGTCCGCGAAATAAAGCTGTGGCCGAACACGCAACGTCTGACTTCAATCTGACTAAATGGAACGAAAGTGTTGAGAATGATTAGCTATTGATTCTTCCACTCATCCTCAGGCAATTAAAGAGTTTAAGAGATGTCACAAGACTGAAGTGCAACAGCAGAATCGTAGATGAAGGTCTTTTGGTAGTATCCTGGGACAATCTGCATTAACACAGCAATATTCATTGCCGTTGCTAGGATCTTGAACAGTTTGTGCTTGAAACTTTTCACTGAAGCTCTTTACAAGCTTAAGACCAGAAAATCAGGACTAATGTCCTGGAGAGATAATCATTGCAGTGCAGTTCAACACTTAATTTGTCCACTACAGTTGACATTTTACATCAAAGTGAGCTTTGTTACCAGTAAATGGTTTACAATCTCTGGAAAATACCTCAGCTAAACTAAATCTTTATTGCTTGAACTCTGATTCATGTGTGTATTTGTGATGTTAGTCTTTCCAGAGTGCGGTAGGACAAGATGAGGCGACTCCAGACTCTCTGAAGAACACCGTCTTCTCCACCTTTGAGCCGCTGCACAAGTTCCACACAGGTTTTCTCAGGGAGGTGGAGCAGAGGCTGGCCCTGTGGTGAGACTCATTTCACTTCCAGACTCATTTAAAAAAAAGTCCCTGCAGGGTCAAGAGCATGCCCAGAGATGTTGTGGTGTGGTTTTTTGTCCAATTTATCACAACTTCTAGCCCCTTATTTTTAATGAGATTTATTGGCATTTAGTGTAAGAGGGCGACCCAGTCCCTTTAGATGACCTGAGGAGCCGTCGTCTCCATGGCAACCGTCAGGCTGCACCACGGCCCAGGATTTTCTTGCCTGTGGGTTTTTGCTGTCTGATCTCCTTAATGATGTTGTGCTTTATCTAACACACACACGCACACACAGACATGCAGGCAGTGATGCATAAAGCCTGTCAGCCTGTCAGAATTAACGACCATTAAGTGCAGACACCTAATATTTTTATTTCAAAGCCTATTCTGGTTAGTGATCGTTAGAACTCCAAATTAAAGCTGAAAGTAGTATTATATTCTCCTGATAAGAACCACATTCAAATGTGCATGCAAATTATCTAGCACTACGTGTGTCTCTTTTTAAGCTTTGCTTATTCAAATGAAATTGGAGAGATGTACCATTTGTCGTTGTGACCGTGATTAGAAAGCTTGTCCGTCATTAAAAAGTGAAAACTGGATATGTTTCCCTAAAGCGACTGCTAAAATGTAACAAATTAATAAATGTTCTGAATGAATCCAGTAATGGCACCCCATTACTCCTGCACCCTGTGTGAGGGGAAGTCATGCTCAAGGGAGACACCTGCTGGCGGCTCATTAAACTTTCTCAAAGTTTTAAGAGCCCTTTCCAACTTCATTGAGATTTTTCTTGCATGAGGTGAAGCTCATCTGAATAATCAATGAGCTCTAAGTGCTTTTGTGTAGTTTAGTCAATTAATTCACTGTCTACAATGGCTCCATAACGTTTCAGAGATAAAAACTTTCTGATGTTTATCTGTTTCAGGGAAGGACGCTCTAATGCTCACATAAAAGGAGACTACCAGCGCATTGGAGATGTCATGCTGAAGAACTTTCAAGGCTTGAAGGTGAGGCACCACTCTATGTAAAACTCTTGCATAACTGTAATTAGAGTAACAGTCAAAGTAATACTCATGTATGTGTGCCGTATTCCAACTGTGTCCCATAGCCCCTGACAGCAAACCTGCATAAGCAGTCTGAAGTTCTGCTGGAGCTGGAGAAGGCATGCAGGTCATCCCGCAGGCTGGAGGTTCTCTTCAGGGACTTTGAGCTGCAAAAGGTCTGCTACATCCCCCTGAATGTCTTCATTCTGCGGCCTCTGCACCGCCTCATCCACTACAAGCAGATCCTGGAGCGCCTGTGCAAACACTACCCAGCGACTCATGTAGATTTCAGGGACTGCAGAGGTACTACACACACTGATAGAGGTTTACGATAGAGGCTCATGTAGTTCTTCTACTGCTGTAGAAATAGATAGTCACATCTCCAATAATCTCCCCTTGGTTGGTCCATAGCTGCTCTGGCAGATGTGTCTGAGGTGGTGGACCAGCTCCAGGGAAGCCTAATCAAGATGGAGAACTTCCAGAAGCTTCTGGAGCTGAAGAAGGATTTAATCGGCGTTGACAATCTTGTTGTCCCTGGTCGGGTGAGTTCAGAGCTTGAAAGAATTGACAGGAAAAGATTTTCTGATCTGACTTCCTAATACCTGCTTTTTTTTTTTTTTTACAAATGGACACCCTGTCTAATATGTGTCTTTTTCTCTCTTTCTCCTTATTTTTTCTCTTTTTCTTTTTCTTTCTCTTTCTCTTTGTCTTTCTCTTTCTCTTTCTCTTCCCCAGGAGTTCATCAGGTTAGGATGCCTCAGCAAACTGTCTGGAAAAGGCCTACAGCAACGAATGTTTTTCCTGGTAACACCCACTTTCTGAGATTAGGTCATATCACTAATCTAATTGTTTAGTTGAGTGATCTCAGTAGAAAAATAATCACGCTTTTATCCTTTCCAGCTATACATTACTCAGATGGTCTTGGCATATAAAAATACCACATGTTGCTCAGAACTTTGACAGTCTTACGGCATGCAAGTGTTTTGCACATGTGTTTGCTTTGTTGTAAATGTAACTTTGATAAACAAGGAATTACAAAATGTAGAAGTATGTATGTAGGGTGGAGCCTCAGGCTTTATATTCACTGTTCATTTCTTTGTGGTCTCTCGATTATCAACATTTTTCTTCCACTATTTTCAGGTTTATAATTTCCCAGCCGTTATGACAAGTTGTTTGTGCTTCCTTAGAATTATGACTCAACAGACTCAACAGCATTTGGTTTGAAAGGCTGTTAATCTCCATTCTCTTTTTCCCTCTTTCTCCCTCTCCCTGCCTCTCTGGCGATAGTTCAACGACGTCATTTTGTACACGAGTCGAGGGATGACGGCGACCAATCAGTTCAAAGTGCACGGGCAGCTGCCGCTCCATGGCATGACAGTAAGCAACACAAAGTGCTTCAAACGGCTGTCACCAGTTTGTCATTACTGCAAATGAGCCGCCTCAAACAGCTGAACTGTAGCTCTTTCAACGTCTGCCCCAACCCACACGCACACACAGGACAACTACACATGTCCTTCTCTCTCACTTCCTTTTCATCATCCCTCCCTCCATCTCTCCCTTTCTGTCTATTTTGGTCCTTGCTGTCCTAGATTCCGCTGCTCTCTAATGTTTTTTCTGTGTCTCCGTGTTCTTCTTCCAGATCAGAGAGAGTGAAGATGAGTGGGGCGTGCCTCACGCCTTCACACTGGTTGGACAGCAGCAGTCGGTGGTGGTGGCAGCAAGGTATAAACGGCGGTTGGCAGTACACAAGACACTTTGTACCTGGACCTAAAATGAACCAAAAGTGGATGTGTGTCCACTAATTTGGATTTGAGAATTCTTACATGAACTCTTGTTAGAGTTCTCACAAATAATGACAAACTTGTAGAAAAACCTGAATATATTCATTATCAGCAAAGCAGTGTAATTTCCACTGAGAATGAGGGAATTGTTCCTCACCCTCACAATGAGCTGTTGCTGTACAGTCTTTGTTTGCCCTGGGCTTTGCCTCTCAGGCTTTATAGAGTCTACTGCCTTATCCTCTGATTGGTGGAGGTTTTGAGTACTGCAAACATAATATGGAAGATTTGTAATCACAGTTGTAATTACAGGAAAAACTAAACAAAAAAAGAACAAATCAAATCATTTAATCTATGTTTTCCATTTACAGTCAATATACCTTAAATTAGGCAGTCCTATGTCCTAAATTTTTAGCATTGCCACTTTATTCTGACAAAAAAGGGAAAAAAACATGAATCTTCCAGTAACATTTTGATGACTCATAAAAGAGCAGATGGTGGCTTGGTGTCTTTTAAGTAAAATTTGGCAGGACACTTGAACTCACATCGATCCAACTTTTGACATTCTTGTTAAATGAACTATTTCTAACCACCAAGCCTTCCTGCTGTGACTAATGGTCGGGATTTGTGTGTGTTTTTCACTCTAGTTCACTAACAGAGATGGAGAAGTGGATGGAGGACATAAAGGGGGCAATAGAGATGGCAAAAACCAGCAATGGGCCTTCATCTGACCTTCTGACCAGCAATCTGACAGACAACAGTAAGTTACTACATGAACATACAGTTGAATAACAAATGTATACTTCAGTTTGTAGTGCTGTCCAACAAAAAGTGAAAAGTAAACTGGATATAGAGCAACTGACTACATTTTGAGTAAAAACCCCACCGACTGAAACCCCATTACACAAGACTGTGTTTTATTTGTGAATGATCTGACATTGTCTGTGTTTTAGCGCCCTTCTCCCCTCATCACCCTGCTCATTGTCTAGCAGTAACAACCTCCTGACTTTCCCAGAATGCCCTGAGGACACCTCGGTGGAAGCAGAGTCTGAGGACGACATAACGGCGTCGCACACCTCGCTGGAGAGGCCCGCCCCTCACCGTGGTAACACCATGGTGCACGTGTGCTGGCACAGGAACACCAGTGTGTCCATGGTGGACTTTAGCATAGCTGTGGAGGTACCAGCCAAACCTCAGCACTCAACCTCAGACCTGCCCCTCCCCTCCTGCCTCACTGTTTTCTTTCTCTGTGTCTGAGTGTCTGCTGTACCTTAATTCACCTTTATTATCTCTCAGTGGGAACAGTATCCTCCTGTGCTGCACTCCATCATCTGAACTATTTCTCACTATTGCGAGCTAATCAACTGAAGTGATTTTATAGCTCATTCTTTTAATTTTTTTATACCTATAATATATATATTATAGAATAAGAAATGGGTAAAAATCAGGTCAGAAAACAGATATTAGAAAGTCTGGGTGAAAAATGCATTTTATAAATGCAATTTGCAATGCTAGCACTCTGTTGTTAAATCGTTCTTTGTGGGGAAAAAATATAATCAGTAGCTCATTCACATTTTCTCCCTATTTTTCTGTTTACTTTCAGTAACAAAGAATTTCTAACCTGTGTTCATTTGGGCAACTTTTGGGCATGTATGGACTTAACATTTAAGTGAAAATATGTTTAAAGGCGCCCCGTGGAGGGTTTTTTTGTAAACAAAAGTTATGTCTACGTTCAGCGTTACTCACCACTTTGCATTATGTGCGTCCTTGAGGTCTACAAGTGCATTCACTTGCTTGTAAAACATTTACAAAGTCGATATTTAAACCTGCAGTGGATAGAAACAAGTTCTAAAAACAACATTGTCGTCACATATTAATTTGAGATGGCAGATAGTTGCTCATTTACTCATCCAGCAGTTTCTGTTCAACTGGTGAATAATTCCAGTATGCACTCTTCTTTTTGCTTTGTTTTTGGCAACTACTATCTCGAAAGGGAAATAATTGTCTCTATAGCTGCTAAATGCTCATTTGATGCATTGTTACAAAAATATCAGTTATAGCAGCTTTAAAATATTTTAAATTAGCCATTCTTTACATACATACACTATTGCATTTTGCGCATTACTGCCACCAGCTGTCAATCAGTGGAATAGCAAGGAACCAAAAGTGCAAATGATGGCTCTTTATGGATTTTGCATTATTGTTGTTTGTTTGTTTACCTGTGTTAAAGATATTTATTTGCTATATTTGCAGCCACAGTGAGGATACTGTTTCCTTCCCGTTTTTGGCTAACAGTTGCCTGCGTGACGTCCTTATCTAAACTCAACACTGTGGCTTTCCTGTGTGGTTCTGTTCTTTTTCTCCTCCCCTGGCACTTGAAATCTCTGATCGTCTATAAATAGAGAGAGAGAGAGCAGTACGTAGATGTGCTAAACGTCCTCATCTCACACTAACAGAACAGATCCTGTTTTGGGACCCTCTACAACTCAGCTGTGCCCTGATCTAGTTCTGCTCTTCCTCTGTAGTTGTAACAACGTCCTTTTCACAGCCTTGCCTGGACACACCGTCGGCCTTCGTGTTTATCCCTGCCACTGCATGCCTGTGTTTCACCTACTCAGTCTCTGTGTTTCTGTCCTTCCCTCCCTGTCTGTTTTTTCTCTCTCTGTCTCTTTCTCTCTTTTCCCCATGCGTCTGTGCGTTCCTCCGTGGTAGAGGACCCTAGTCCAGTCAGTGGGAATAAGGCCCCCCTGGTGGGGCCCCCCAGTGGCCAGGGACCAGTGCCTCTGTCTGTTATCTGCTGGTACCGTGTTCAGAGCCTCTCCTTTAGTGAATCCTGCAGGAGTCTAGAGGTAAAGGAGCCAGGCAGACAGGAGAGGCCCTGTGTATGTGTTTACTTTAACTGCAACATAAGAAGAAAAGTTATAAAGTGCTTTTTAGAAAATACAATGGAATATAAGTTGCTTTTGTGCCTCATATTGTACAAATCAATAACACACTGATTGGTTTTTTTATACAAACAAATTAAATTCATGATAGAAGCACAACAATCATTAAATATAATGTAACAAAGGAGCCAAAAACTGTTGCATGTTGTTCTCAGCTCAGTTCCAGTTTGTAATTACTTTCTCTTTCAAACTATTACAAGATAAAACATTTAAAGTTCTTAGCGACAGTAGATTTACAGTTTATTTGGAGGAAGAAAGTAAGCATAGAACTTAAATAGACAAAGATGGCTATACTCTGTATGTTTGTTACTGTCAACAAATGCCATGAAAAGACCAAAACCAACAATGTGTTAGTCCGTCTCTCAATACTTTCTGACTTCCTGAGCCTGTCTTTGGCATGAAACCCTAAGCCCATTTGTTTTTACTGAAGATATAAAGTACTGCAGTTGAAAATTAGCCACATTTGGCACATTTACAGAAAGGTTGATCAATTTGTGCTGTTTTGAGCTTCTCATGGGTATTTGTTCACAATAAAGTAAATCTAGAATATCATCAGACTTATCCTTTAATTTAATGAATTCTTCATCCACATTTCTAGTCAAAAATCTAAGCGGTGGTCTTAGAATGTGTGTGTATAAAGTTTCAGGTTTTTAATCTTGTTGTTTTTTGTCTTTGTAGAATCAGCTGTCAGGAAACTTACTGAGAAAGTTTAAGAACAGCAACGGCTGGCAGAAGCTCTGGGTGGTCTTCACCAACTTCAGCCTGTTCTTCTATAAATCTCACCAGGTGATGAACATTCAATCTCTGCTTGAACAGTGAACACACTGCAGCCTCTCCCACATTCATTCCCCTCCTCACTCTGCACCAGTCAAAGTATTTACTTTCCTCTGGGCTTAAAAGCATCACAGCTCTGTGTTGAATGTCAAATCTTTGTGCCATTACAGAGGTTTACAGCCTTTCCCATGCCATTTTTCATCTCACTTCTTGCCCTAGAATATGTTTTGTTGGCTATCTTTGGGCTATAGATACTGTGAGTTTTAATGTTCAGAAGCAAGTTTGATTGTTTCAGACAAATAATGTGTAATTGATACAAAACCACTTTTCCTACTTAAAAGAGAGTCATAAGAGTTAAAAACATCTACTTATTAGGAACCAATTACTCCACTGTTTATGAAACCTACCTACAAGGAGTTTTTTAACTTGTTATGAAATAGTCTAAATTTAATTTTGATGACTCTATATAACTTGCATAAGCATACAAGACCATCAGCAAGAAGATTGGCTTTTTCTATGTATTCATAATGTCGGCCACCGGGGTTGGATTAGGTCAGATTCCTCTTGAAATCAATGAAACAAGGCGTTGCAAACACCTCCCCTTTTGTCCACAGGGGCCGCTAGAATCAACAAAAAAAGTTGCTTTTTGTTTGTACCTTTACCTGAAAGAACTAATGTTAAAAAACATTATATTTATGGAACAGTTGTAGTGAAAAACTGAACATGTGTATCACATTTTTTAAGATATTTTAAAATGATTAGATAAACAATTATTCAAATGTATGATTGGAATAACATGTTAATATGGAAGGGAAAAGTGATTTTTGTTTTCTACACCCGGTGATACAAACAAAGAGAAAGAAAATCAATACATACATACCCATACGTATGTGTAAGTATTAATATGTACATGCATAAATTCATACGTCTGTACTAATACGACAAAAGAATTAAAGTTTTAAAAAATCTGTAATTTTATAGATAATAAACCAGTGGTTCCCAACGTTATTGGCTTTTAGACTAAATCAGTGTGTAATTACGGCTGTTTTCAGATGTTTGTGAGTTTTTTGCAGCTCCACCAAAGAGACTTTTCCCCTCTAAACTTCTAAAATGGTTTCATTATAAAAAACTGTTCAGGCTCAAAGTAATTTTGTGATTATTCCAGGCTTATTTTGTCACTATTACTTAAGTAAAGCATCTGAAAACTTCGTCCACCGTTGGCTATGTTGCTTGGTTTTCTGCTGTTGTTTGGGAGTAATTGCCTTTTTTTTATTATCTGTTTGAGGTTGTTTTTTTTGTTTTTTTGTAACTATTTACTGACCAAAATAAATTTTAATTTAGTGTCAATTTCTTATTTTTTCTAAGGATGATTATCCACTGGCCAGCCTTCCTCTGCTGGGTTACTCAGTCACCATCCCCTCAGAGTCTGAAAACATCCACAAGGACTACGTCTTCAAACTGCATTTCAAGTCCCACGTGTACTACTTCCGATCGGAGAGTGAATACACATTTGAGAGGTACAGACTGTGTGCACATTCACTATAATATATTTGCAGTTTTGTTGAGTCCTGGATGTCAGAGGATTGATTAAAAAGATCCTGTCTCTGCCCGCAGGTGGATGGAGGTCATCCGCAGTGCCACGGTGCCTTCCAGTGGCGCTCGTGTGCTGAACAACAAAGAGTCCCATCCTCATTGAGTTGACTCACCTGCCCTTCCTGTCCCCCTGGACTTTCTGCTTTTCTTTTCTACACATATCTGGGACATTTGTACATGTGTCCATGCACATTTGGTGCTTTTTAATGCTTTAATGGTGACATGTCCGCTGGTTTAGACTGCATCAGAGACTGCATTTTTTGGCATTTTTACTCTCAACTCTGAAACCTCTTTTTAAGGATGTCATTTTATACTGTTTTCTAATGGTCTGAACCACTTCCTATCTTTCTGGTTTTACATTTTGTCATTGGTTGTTTCTACAGCAGGAACATGTTGATATAGATACCCAGCATTCTTTCTTAGATGGTTAAACTATCACTGCATTGTCATAACGTTTTTGTCTACTTTTTCATTTTATTGAAAACTGCTGCTTTGAAAATGTCCTGCAACTTCAGTGCCAAACTGGTTTATATCAATGACCTGGACTTTTTAATGCTATTTTGTTACACTGGGGATGAGGAGTGTCTCCTATACTGCATACCATGAAATTTTAAATCATGTAAAACAGGCCACCCTTTAACGGTCAATGCTCTGTTCACACCTGGACCAGCACAATGTGTTCTTGTTAAAAAAAAAAAAAAAGGTGATGAAAATATGAAATTATTTTGTTGTATTATTGACATAAGCCTGGCATTGATCACAATGTGGCCAGGGGTAGCCGCCATCACAGATTAATGCCATTTCCAGTAAAGTAAATATTCTATTTGCTATTATCTTTGTTGTATGAATACGTCTCAGACTATTTTGCTTTTTTTTTTTTTAATTAACTGAAGTTCCCCTTCCGCTGTATGAGAAAATGTGAGACATGTTCATAATCATTGAATTATGAAAGTGAGTGTAATTGAAAGCTTTAAAGAATTATGTGTGAAACAAAATAGAAACTTTCAGTTCCAAGCGCCGTTTCCCTCACTGAACTAGGCTGCCTCCTGTATACAGATACCAGATCTTTTTATGGGTCTCAATGAATGGGAATATGCATTTGACAGGGTTTTGCAGTGAAGTAAATGAAACGGAAAAAACTCAGTTCTGCTTTGAATTGCAGCGTTTTTCCAGACAACAGAGAGCTCTTTGGAAATGAAAGCAATAAAAAAGAAAACGTATTCAAACTCAGATTTGTGTTACTTGTGTTTTTGTTTAAGCTGGAGAGGCAGGAGTGAATGTGTACATTTACTGGGACAGTACTTCAGTGTATTTACAGCTGTGACCTACAGATGGCATCATTGATCAAGATGTTTGGTTCAGTGAAGCCATAACCGCAGTGTAATGTATGTTAGTGTAGAGTAATACAGCTCTACACTAATATACAGACTTAGCAAAATGTGTATCCAGCACTGCTTGTGTGTATACAGACCTCAGCCTCATTTAAGACAAAGTCTGAAAGTCATATTCAACATCTATTTTTGAAATATTGAAAAAAATATGTGTATGAAACAACAGCAAAACATTTGAATAGTGTGTTTTAGGCTCCACATCCTCTCACTGAACCAATCTGCTGCCTCTAAAGATCTTCTAAAGAGTGTGTGGAGAAAAAAAAGCTGACCCTTCTCCGTCCTGTCTCTTCAAAAGTACCTCTTCTCACCAAAGAACCCACTTAAAATGAGATAAAAACTAATTAAAGTTGTTGTAATTAAAAGCAAAAAAGTCTTAGTCATAAATCTAATCTGATCTCTTGTAATAGAACAATGTCAGTGAACTAGTTTATGCTCTATATTAACCCACTTCTATCTTTGTAAGTGTGCTCTAGTCTCAGTTAAAAACCATGTGTTTATTCGGATGCCACCAGGGACAAATGTAGTAACACAAGTTTTCCACAGTTGTGCTTTTGTAGTAATAGGAAAATATTGATTCAGCCATCCATTGTATACGCTTGCAGTCCAAAGTCCAGGCCCAGCAGCTCACAGCAGCAGCAGCAGCCTGCGGTGGGCAGGCCTTTAAGCCGGTAAGGGGAGGAGTGCGCCGGAGAGGCAACCAGATTATACACCTCCTGTCTGCTGCTGGACGGCCAATGAGACACTTCTCAGGAGGATACTTTATTATGACAACAATAAATCCGAAGGAAGAAGGCAGAGCGCCACAGTAACGCAACGCACGTTGACTTTTAAAAGCGATAATAAAAGTATGAGATCGAGAGGTTGGGAATGAATCAGCCAAGCCACACCACAGCATGACCCAGCTTCAGACTCGTGGTGCGCACTAGCGGGGATCGGAGCAACGGAGAAACCGGTGATGATTTTCCTCTAAAACTTCGCAGATATATCCAACAGTGGATTTGAACGGTCTTTGATGCAAAGTGGGGCTCAACGATGAATACACCAGCGCACCCGGAGACCCGGAGATTTACGCGGGGTCTGGGTAAACCTGGCACGGCGGCTGAACTCAGGCAAAGTGTCTCTGAGGTAGTGAGGACGTCCGTGCTGGTTGTAAGTACACACCTAAACTCCTTTCTCCTCCTCCTCCTCCTCCTCCTACTGCTCCTCTTCCTCCTTAATACCACCTCGGGCAGTGTCATTGTGGCTGTTTTAGTTTTCTTTCTGGGTGGAAAAAAAAACAAAAACTACATGTCATGTTATGAATGCGTGACCCTGACCTACAGATGTGGGAAAGACAGTGGGAGAGAGTGATCTAGTGTGAATGAAAGAAGGCGTGTGTCTGTGACATAGTGATGGATAAAGGGAGGGCGAGTTTGCATAATAGCACAATATAGAAAGCAGTGGTTTTAAAATTGGGGTCCAGGGACCAACAGGGGATCCTTGAGTGGGTTGTATGGGGTCTCCAACTAAATAAGGAAGAGAATATTATAACTTTTATCACATTTTATTGGAAGTTGGAACAGCAAGAGCAGAAAGTGTTTTATTGATTGTAATACTATGAAGACTGCATTATCCTTAAACCTAAAAATAAAAAATAAAAAATATATGTACTTGGAGGCGATACCTCAAGACCAAATCCTCTCAGATTGATGGTCTAATGTGCATCTATTGTGGGGGCCCTTGACATGAAACAGTTTGAGGACCCCTGGCTCACATTTAATGTCCCTGTGAGCGCTGATAAATTTGCCGCAAAGTTTTTAAAATCATTCATCTTCAGCTGACTTTGGATCAGCCGGGTGAGAGCACATGTGGGCTTTCAGGGTGGGAAAGTATGGAGTGAGTGACTCTGAACTACAAATGTGAGAGAGGGAAGAGAGAGGTTATGTTTGTGTGACAGAGAAATAAAGGGAGGAATGAAGAGATTATGTCAATTTTTAGATGGGCTCTTTTTCGTTTGATGGCACATTAACTTCACTTTGTGAGCTTTGTGAGAATGTTCTTGAACAACCTCACTTTCAGTCTGGTTTGTTCCATTTCTTCTGAGTGTCTCGTTTCCTAAAGAGTCTGTAAAGAATCAGTGCCTGATTAAGGTGTCTTGTACTTGGTGTCAATGAGGGCATCGGTTTCATAGGGATGCACTGAGATGACACAATACCTCCTTACAAGGGAAAGCATGTGGCTTCAATTTCATGCCTCAGACACATATAAAGTGTCCAGTGACAGTGACATAATGCTGAATTTGACCGTCCACCGTGGAACATCTGGGCGACGAGGACCTGCAGTATACCTCCTCGGTATCAGTTTTCCACAGAACTCAGGAGGAAAAAGGAGTCGGCCCTTTTGTTGTGATCTAGTGCGTTGGGCGCTCCGTCTGATTGTTCCAGCTTTCCTGGAAGAAGTTGCTAGGTAACAGAAACGGACACCGTCCAGGCTCTCTGTCAGGGAAATGGAATCCTGAGTCAGGATCCCAGACATCCAACCACACCTTCGTATTATTTATTCATTCTCACTCTGGTGCACTGCCAGAGACGCCTGAGGGAGGAGAGCAGAAATGGATACAAGTATGCATGTTGGGAAATCAACATGTTTTAAGAGGAATGAACTAACTTGAAGGATCTCTGCGTGGGACTTTTGTTTTTGTATTAGTATCAGCAGGCATCCAGTTCATTTGTTGTTAAACTTTTTGGGCAGATATGTGCAGGGGCGGGTTTAGAAACGATTGAATGGGCGGTCGGACTGGGGCACATTTTTAAAAAAGGGGGGGCACATTTGTAAAAGGAGTAAAAGTGTGTTAAGATTCACATTTAAAGCCCAGGTTCTTGGCAATAGTTACACTAATTAAGTGTAATAAATGAACATCAAATAAACAACTTTAAATATTTTAATATGAAATAATATCAATAATAAACAGCTATTTGTTACTCCAAATAACCTAAAGCCATGGACTGACTCTGGCCTCTGGACATAAACATGTAAAGCATTGCCCACCCTTTCTACGTAGGAGCTAGACACCCAGACTGGCTTTGTGTCTTTCTCTAGTCGTCGGGGCCTTTTTGTAGTTGTGTGTCTTTTCGTGACATTTTTTTGATTTCTGAAGTTGTTTTGTGTGTTTTTGTTGTCATTTTGTGGATTTTTATGGGTTTTTTGTGTCACTTTCCGTCTCTTCATAGTTGCTTGATTGACTTTCCAAGGAGAAATGTTAACAGTCACTTCATACAGAGGTTCTGGTCCATGGGGCCTTGAGTCTGTTCCCCGGAAGCGGCGTTCAGTAATCCGCAATCAGTAATCCTCCGTGGAACTAATAACCTTATAGCCATACGGTCACTTGATGCCTAAGGTGGGCACCAAGTGAACGTATGGCTGTGTTTTTGAGTTCAAGTGTTTGCTGAAGCTTCTCAGTGGGACAAGAATGTGACCGTACACAAGACGGCTGTCCACGCAGCTTATAATGAATTCCTCCATGAAACATGTAAATACCACAGCAGGAATAGAGGGATCTGTTCCAGAGACATAAAGAGGGGATTGTAGCTCTTCCCATTCTGATTGTTGTTTCAGCTTGAAACACAAATTTGTCTCTCCTTTTGAATGCACAGAAACACATTGCTTCATTTAGGATATAACATACAGCGTAGTAAATACACACATACCTAATGGTCGCACAGCAATTTCTCAACTCTTGTTTTAGAGTCAAGTGCACTGTGCTGCTCTCTCAACAATTTGTGTGCATTTTCGTGAAGCCACACACTGGCCAGAGCCTCTTTGTTTATTGTTGGAATGGAGAGCAGAGAGACTTGTAATAGGCCAGAGCCCTCAGCTGAGCCATCCCTCTGTTTCTTCACACTTTAGGCATGCTGAGGACACTATTAGGTCCATGATGGCTGTCATCAGCTTTGAATTTGTGGTGCTGGTGATGCACTTCGATACAACACAGGACACTGCCTTTCCAACTTGGCTTCATGTGGAATTACAACAGGAACTGTGGAGTGTGTGAAGAGTTTTGTATAACCGTCTGCAGCGCAGAACAGCATGTAAATGTCATTAATGTATCGGCAGATGTGTATATAACAAATCAATGGCAGTTCGAAATGTTTAGTGAGTGTATACAGTGTATGGCACAGCTGGGGGGGCAGTTGTGTAATTGTAATCAATAGTTCTAACTGCCTGCCACCTAATAGTGATATACTCAGATCCTCAGTGTTCCTGTTGTGTGCCTGACCCGAGGGAGCTGTACACCAGATGGGTGTCATTATGGAGGAGTGATGCCATTAGCCGCCCATGGCCTATACACACACAACTGACTCACTGTGCAGCCAGAAGGGAAAAGTGGATGTTTTACATGTGTGCTGCTAAAAAGAACATTAAGATATTGACAACCATCAACAGAGCACACATGTTGCTGCTTAGCCTCGTTGTCAGGCATTAAACATCGTGGACAAAGTCCCATCTGCAAGCTAAATTGCTCTGACAAGCTTCTCTGCATCTCTTGCCGGTCTTTGTGCCAGTCAAAATGGCCGATGGGAAATTTAGATGCTTCTTAATTAGTTTGGCAGGTGGACAGCATTTCCTGTTTCAGCTGATTCTATTCTGCATCCGCATCAGCAAGCAGACTCATCGTCCCTTGATGCATATAATTGCCCCATCTCTCGTCTCTTACAATATCTTCTTACTTGTGCCACTTCTTCCTGCATCATGTAACAGGTTATATTTTACAGCCTGTGTTTGCTTAAGTCAAACATTTCTAGTAATGAGCTGCTGCTGCAATGCACAGAAGATGCATTTGGTGAGGTCGCTACACAAACTGTGGCCTCTCCTTCAGTTCCATGTGATAAAAGACAAAACTCTCTACTTTCGTCAGCCCTTTTAATCTAATCGGCCCTACATGCACACCTCCACTTGCAAGGTTTGTAAATTTACTCACCAAGATGTGTGTATCACAGGAATACCTCAAGTGGGTGTGTATTTTGCAGTACGTGTGTCAGGGAATTTTTTCCGACAGAACATGTCCTTCTTTGATTGTTCGCAAAGTCATGTCATGTCATGTTGTGAAGCCAGATTTGTTATTCATAACGCTCACCAAAATATGTGCTTAGCTGTACAAGGTGGAAATCTACGTCCAGATTCACCTTTTAGAGCCGAGATTGGGCGTGTGTGTGTGTGTGTTAAAGTATGTTATTTACCGGATTGCAAGTAAAAAAAAGCAACTTCTTTGCTTGGAGCACTCGCTGGTGGCTGTCACATACGCTGCAGGACCGAGTCAGTCAGAAGATTACAGGGCTGTCAGTGTTGTGTGAGGCCTAAGCAGCTTGACCTCCCCCTGTACTCCTCTGTCTATCTCTCTGTTTGTCTGTCACTATAAGGCCTGATGGTATCTGACTAAAAGGGTTCATAAGCTGCCTTTGTTACTGTGATGGTAAATGGTACTCTACAAGAACAAACCCAGGGGGGTGGAGATGGGAGAACGGATGAGTTCTCTGAATGGGTCAATAATACATGAGGCTGCTCTAGTAACCAGTGCACCCATTAGGAGACTCTCTCTCCTGTGCTGTGGCTTAGACGAGCCCAAAACTTTGATACCATTTGGTACAACATTTCATAAAACATATTAAACTTTCCAACACATTGTGTGTAATATGTGTTAACCGTGGAGCCCTGTGCTGTCTCACCGTTCAGAACATTAAATAATAAAGTCATGATGATGATATATAATGACCAGCAGCCCTTATAGAGTTAATATATAAATAGTAATCCATATACACTCAGTTGCCAGTTTGTTAAGTGCAGCTAAAAGTAATGCAGTTTAATATAACAGTCCTGCAATAAATCTTTCATGCAGTTTATGTTTAGTTTTTGTTGTAACAGTTTGAGAGGTGTTGATTCAACGGTCATTTTGGAGGCTAGAGTTTGTGGTGCTGTTGAATTATATTGTGTTATACAGTGCTGACAGATAAATTACATAACAGCTGACAGGTGGATAGGGGAATTTAGATACATTCCCCTCTTGGCATCTAAAGACACATGACACGAGAAGGAAGAGCAAACAAGGTCTACTGCTTTCCTACCTGTGAGCTGTTATATAGTTTAGTAATAGCACCATTGACTCTAAATGTTTTCAAGTTAATGCTCTGAATGTGTGAAAGCAAGTTACAATGACTGGAATGGAAACATTTAAACTTCACAAAACCCATATATAAGCAGTGATGCATGGCTTATGAGGCGAAGGCATTAAAGGAATAGTGAGAAATGAAACACACCAATCAAACTCGCTATAAAAGTTGTCTGCACGGGTCTGGGCATGGCCTTTGGCAGTTGTGGTTATAATCTAAACCAGATCTGCCACTCAGGGCTCTTGCAGTGTGAGTGGGAAGCTTGAGAGAATTCCTTAACTGAGCAAGGTCGAGATAATATGGAGCACTTTAAAAAAACTGAAAGGATTTCCTTCATCCAGTCCTGACCGACCCTGGTTAGTCCACACATCACTAAATACTGCACTAGCAGCCAACTCAAATGATCCAATGGCCAGACAGACAGGAATTTGTTCCAATGAAAACTGATTAAATATCATGGACATGAATTGTACTTGGCTTATCTCTTTGGGACAGCTGATAGTCAACCTCTGTTTTTACAAACCCAAACTCATTGTGCCAGACTGTGTTTTAACCACATGTCAAAATAAGTGTTAAATATGACTTTCTAGCCAATACAAAATCCCAAGATTTGGTTTGTGGCCACATCACGGGATTATTTAACAATTCCCTGGTTCAATGTTGGAAATGTGGAAGAATTTAGCCACTTTTTCTCATCAGAAATCAGTGTACTATGTAATCTGCAATCCATTGATTTTGGGAATCCATATGTGCCAGTTTCATGGTTGTTATGTAATTGTCTAATTTTATATTGGCATTTCCACCACACAGATGCAGCTGTGCTTGTGTGGCTGTATAGATGAGTTATTGTAAATTGGATTTTTTTTTCCTCATAACAGAAGAAAGCTCATTGCCACCATGAGCTAAGTCTCCAAAATCTTTCCATCCTGCCTGCCCAACAGGAAGTGCCCGTGACTTCCTGTCCTTCATCTTCTTGTGGGAGAGCAGAGGCCTGTCTTTTCCTCGATAGAGCAGGTTTCCTGTGGCTGTATTTGGTCTGACCAGAAGTTTTAGGCAGGGCTCACTGTTAAACCGCCCACTCTGTCTGAGTGTTCTGCCTGATAGAGCAGAGCTGTTTTGAAGCACAGAGGAGGGTTACCATAACAGAGAGGCAGCCTGCCGAAGAGCCGGCCCAGTGGGTGTTTTCCTGTTAGCAAGTGCATTGCACTCTGGGACTTGTTCAACACTCAAGTCCTTAGAACATATATATTCCTCTGAACCTACAGGAATCCAGTATACATAATTCATACGCCAATGATGAGGGTGTTTCTACCCTGCAGTTTCTTTTTTTGAACAGTCACGGCTCGTTGCTGAGGTGAAGTGTGTTTTGAAGGCTGGAATGCTACCACTGCGTCTCTGACAGTTTGTTTAGTTTTTATGCTGTCTTATCCATCCAAATGTGAAATAGTGTCGAATAAATGAGCTGCTGGGTGGTCACTGTTATGGAAGCCTATTCTAAATCCCTCCTTCATACATTTAAAGCACATCAATCTGAATCAAACTTCTTCTAACAACTTGCTGGTGAAGTATACATCCAGCAGCAATGGAGCCACGACAGCTTAGCAATCAAATGGAGTACTGCTTTGCCTCCATCCTCGAGGCCATTAAGGTTGCTATTTTTGAATCAGCAGGGCTCACACCTTAGTGCAGCTGTAGGGGATGTACTGAATCACAATTGTTTTTCCTCTGTGATTATAATGTTGTTAATCTAGTTGGCCTTCCTCTGTAAACTGATAACAACTCTGGCATCATCGTTGATGATCTAGTAAGGCACCAGATTTGAATGAAGGAAAGAGAGATTGCAGTGTTGCACAAAAGATCTGATGTTGGATATCTTTATGCTGAATGTAAAATCCAGTTGAGAAAGAGTCTTTATCTTGATGTGCTCTAGTTTTTAGCCGTGCCTGCACCGTGGCACTGTGAATGGCACCGGCAGTCTGTCAGTTGGTCCACCAATCTGATTCAGACTGAAATATCTCAACCACTATTGGAGGGATTGCCATGAAGTTTGGTACAGACATTGTTGTTTTCCTCATGATGAATTGTAATGACTTTGGTTATCTCTTAAGATTTAAACCAACATCATCATCAGGTCAAAATTTCAGCTTGTGCAATACCCTCAAAACTAACCGACTGTACCGTCAGCCACACCACTTTGTGTTTTGTTCTATGTTAGCAAATGATAGCACGTAGCAACACGCTAAACTAAGAGGGTGAACATGATAAACATTATACATAAGCGTTTTTTTGAGGATTATGTCATGACGGAATAGACTATGTGAATATTGTGTTGCGTTAATGTTTTCAGATGTTGCTGTGCTATAAAGCAGCTAACTATAACTCTACATTAGAATGAATGTGGAATATGTAAACAATTGTTAAACAATGTTAATTTTCTAACCTCATAACCAGTTTTTTTTACATATTTTCTGCCATGCTTGAGATGTTTTGGGTGGTCAGCGCATTTGTGGTGAAAATTCCCTTTGGTTGAACTTTGGGCTGTTAAACCTAGTGGAAAACCAGAGCAGTGTGTGTTGTTACGGTTCACGCAGCAAGAGTGCAGCCGCTCTCTCCATTGGAAGTAATAGGTTTACTCTGTGCAATGCCGAGCTTAAACCTTATGTGTGAAAGCCCTGTTAGTCTTGCTTTGGTTGACCAGGTTATATCAAATGCATAACCTAAACATTCTGTCCAACAGACATCTTATTTTGAGAACAACCTTTGAAATCTAGATGCAGTTTATTGGTACTACTTCTTGCCATGTTTTTAATGGCCTCCCCCCCATCAGAGACTTGCGAGGGAGTGCAGGCTAACGAGGCAGAGTCTCCATTAGTCCCAAGCTGCTTCTAACAGTCATATGAATGGCGCCATTACAAACAGGTCTTTACATGGCCAAGCCCACACATGAGCAAGTGAATGAGAGAAATATATCAAGTGTAGGTGGAAACTGCTTGTGCATGTCACAACTGATTCATTAGTTGTGTGAGAGGCCAGCCAGAGTATTAGCCAACGGGTGAAACTGGTCAAGCCTAACACTCCAAAGGCAAAATCATTGCTATGCACACGTGCACCGGCCTACAGATTAAGCTCATCGGATTAAGCCCTGAAAAGCACTACAACACTCCTGACTGGAGACTGAACAACACATCCATATTGGCTGATGGAGAAATGTCTAGGAAGACCAGACTAATGGCTGGCACATTTCCTTTTAAGTACTCGTGTATGTTTTTTGTGAGGTGTATTTACTCTCCGAGCCTCCTTGATTTGTCCTATAAAAGTAATGTTTCCCGCCCATCTTTCACTGCAACTGACCATTAACTTGTAATTGTGGGAACATGGCTGTTACCATGACAGAAGAGATTGGAGGGTACACTCTTAACCTTGTCATTATTGTTTTCCACCCAATGGATGGCATTTTTTCCATTTTTGAATCACTGCCAATTACAGGGTCTGCCCTCAATCTGTGTGGGGGTTTACATAACAATTGTGGAGTTGGTTTAATTCTTTGATGTGTGCTACACTCCAGTACTTTGAACCTTTTGAACTTCGATAACCCTGATAAATGCAAGGTCTTAGAAATGTGTGTTATTTTTAGCAATGCTGGCTAAATGGCCCCCATTGGATGAATCCTAAAGACTTTGGTGATCCCTGAAACCACCATGAGGTTGACATTTGTGGTTTTCTAGTGAAATGTTGCAACACCTATTGGATTGATTGCCATTAAATTTGGTGCAGACATTCATGTCCACCTCAGGATGCATAGTAATAACTTTGGTGAGCCCTTAACTTTTTGTGTTGCACATTAGGTCAAACTTTATATTTGTCCAATACCCTTAAGTACCTGCAAATGTTAGCATGCGCATTACATATACAGTACATACACATTATACCTGCTGAACATCAGCATGTTAGCAATGTCATTGTGAGCTGACATTAATGCTGATGTTTGCATGCTAATGTTAGGATTTAGCTCAAAGCACCACTGTACATTAGCATATGGTACTATAGCATGTAGACTTTGAATACGTGACTTGTGTGTGTGTCCTCCTTTCTCCCTTAAAGGTGGGGTAAGCAGTGATGCGATTCTAATCCAATATGCTTTTTCAAATTCAGTGAACATGCCCTGGTCTGTATGTGTCCTGAAAAAAAATCCAGTGTTTGTAGACAGCCCTAGCTTTGTAAATGGTAATGTAAGTGATTCATACTAAGAAACACAGTACCCGTTTTGGGACTGTCTGCTGCAGCACGCTCACTCAGTACTGGACCAAAATCAAAACTTGTTGTCCCCATTAGTCACAAAATCCTGGAACAATAAAGTCCAGGAAAGAAAAATACCGAAAGCTACCCTTTCATGAACAGTTTTATAACAGAAATCCAGTCATCCAGAATATCAACATTACAGCTATATTACAATATGGCTAATTATAAGAAAACATTATTGGCTATTTGTTTTCTTTTTGCACCTGTTTGTTTTACATCACTCACTCCTCTGTGTTACTCACTCTCCTGGGATTTCGTGTCAAGCGAACAATCCATTCTCAGTAGGTTAATCTGCTTTGATCTTTCCCTCTGGCCGCTCTGACATTGCCTGGTTGTGGTCACTGACCTCCCATTCACACCCGCTACGCAGATCACACCAGGATCAAGGGCTGTCGGATGTGGTCTAACACAGAGGGATGGATTAGCACACAATTAGCCACTACAAAAGCTAGTTTCCTGTACTGAGCTTTAGAGCTAAAACCTATAAAGAATCTGTGAATACAGAATACTGCCTAGTTTTAACATTTACACTTTAACTACACTACACTTGAGGTAGAGGAAAAGCAAAATATTAGACATGTTTGTCACTGGAGTGGAAATGATTGTGAAGTATTTATTTGTTCTGTGTTGAGCATGGAGGGCTGCTGTGAAGTGTTTGGGGAACTACTTACATCCTGCTCTGTGCTGTTTTCTGACTGCTATCAGACTGCAGAGATGAAAGTGAAGGTTACTACTGACGTTGTTATCATTCATCGGGGATTTCCCTGAAAGTTTAGGGCACTTATTTGAATCCACCCAAGGCACCCAAGCAGAGGCGGGTAAATGCATCATTATGTGGGTAAATAGAAGTCAGAGGGTCCTCAATGTGAAGTTAGCCTTTCCCTACGATGTTGTCCTCTTTCCCACAGTGCATGCTGTTTGCTTAATTAAACAGAGTCTAAAATCTCTGCAGTTCTCAGCGCTCATTCTTATGGCTTTTTTTGCGCTGTGCAATATGTGGATGGGACCTGCCACAGCCAGAGGGGATAAAGTATAATGACTTTTCACCAGGCCGGCTGCATAGCTGGCATTCCTCTCTCTGACACACTGTAGGCCGGAGAGGGGAGGAGGGGGGAGGGGCACAACCTACAGGAGGCGGGCCAAGAACTATATTAGGTTTTGGGGCAGGGTTTACAACTCACCTTTGGATTCCTCTGTAAACTTGGTCCTTGGACTGACAGAGTAGACAGACTTCTGAGGTGGTGAAAATTAATTACATTTCTAGTGGAAATCAGTGGTGAAAGAGCTACTAGAGATCCTTTACTTAAAAAGGAAAACAAACAGTATAAAAATGTAAAGAAAGTAAAAGTCCTGCATTCAAAACCTAATCTAAGTAACACAACAGTATTATCAGCTGTGTATTTAAAAAAACAATAAAAGTAGTTATTTTGCTGCGCTTGTGACATTATTATTGTACATTATCATATAACATTGTTTGATTGTTGTCACTGATGCATTAATGCATACCTTGTATCTTACTGTTGTAATGGATCGAGGTGGAGCTACTTTTAACTACTTTAATTAGGTGGGTCAGTCCATTGCTTCCCCAGCTAGAGGTCGTGTACCATCTACTGTAGTTGGTCACAAGGTAAATCTGGGAGTTCAAGAGATGGTAATGTGTAAGGTAACTTCTGCTACACAAATCTGCTTTTATTTTTAGACTTTTTTTCTAATCTCTGCAAAATATTAGATAATATGACGTCTAGACGTTTAGAGGGAAAATCTGTCTATGGTGGAACTGAACCAAAAACTTTTGGATCCACTAATGTCAAATAAATGTCGGAATCTAAAGTTTTCTTTGGAAATATAGTAAATTAGAAGTATAAAGTGTTATAAAATGGAAGTACCACTGGTGGAGACATTATGTGCAATGCTAAGCACTTACAATACAAAGTTTAGACAAGCTGTGCGATGTAAAAGGAATCCTGAGTTGCTGTGGTTGCCCATTCAAGAAAAATTTACATGAAACACTGAGCTCTTTTTTTTTTTTTTGAATGCTGAAATAAGCCCATTGTGCATTCTCTGCCCACAATAAACAAATGAGTCCTGTTTAAAGTGACAAATTCAATGAGATTTGGGGCCTTTCATTTATAAAAATTCCTTCGTCTGCTGTTATATTAGCTGACATTCAGAAAAATGAGAGGGAGGAAAACCGTACAATAGCTTGAAGACATAAATGAAAGTCTTAGGCAGTAGGAAATCATGCGACCCTGGTAATCGGTGTTTGGTTTTTCTGTCAAAGCCTGTGCATACATAGAGACAGAGCTCTCCTTGAGGCTTTGTTTTTGTTTGCTCCCTGTTTGTTTTTCAGGAACTTAACATTAGGAGGCAGGATTGTTCTGCACTGTGCAGCAGCAGTATCCCTTGCCGGGTTGGATAAATAAAGTTAGCTGTGTGGTGTTTATGGAAGAGCAGCAGCGTGCCTGAATGCCTCTTAATCGCACTCGTTCGTGATGGAGGGGAACAAAGTGATCCTGGACCCTGGACAGTGTGCTGTTGACATTCGGCCACACGTTATGATGTGCCCAAAAGCAGACACCCTGCATGCTTTTGAGCGTTATGAACATGCAGTATCACAACCCCTGCACTTCACTGTGCCCACCGCTGTGCAGATAAACAGCTCAGTATCCCTGACTTGACTTAATCTCCTTTGAGTGTCTCCACTCAGTCTTTTAACGACACCATCCCCCACTCACGGATAAGTGTGTTGTATCTGCTACACCCTTCTGAGTTTGTGTTTTTTTTTTTTAAATATGACAAAACTGTCTGTACTATCACTTTTTGTACAAAGTGCTTTTTTAATTTCCCTCAACATTGTCTCCTAAATATTTCACTCTCAGCTCTTACACGACTCGAACAAAAGTCTTGGACTGTTTCGGACTTGACGGGTTTTCACTTGATTTCATTTTGCAGCTATTATCCATTTTTCCGTTTCTTGACTAGTGCCTTTGTCAAGTGACTCACTTGAGTCTCAAAAATGTCAAATCCATCCAAATCCATCTTAGTTGCTATAGCAGCCACACTGCTCATTGTGGCATTAACCTGATGTGCGAGGCAGGTTAAATCTCACAAAATGCCAGCAACAGAGACAGGATCGGCAGCAATTAATGAGATTTCTTTCTCATGAGAGACTTCTGCTGCACTTTGTGTGTTACTGCATTAGTAGGGGCTCTGCTGTTCCTCATGTAAAAAAGTGGCCTATCCAAGACACAAAACAGGCCGTGAGACAAAATACATAGTTCAATATTGACTGTCCCAGTCAAGCTATTCCAAAACAGAGATGTATCCTATAACACGTGTTTCCTTTGTCAGGAAGGGTGGGGGTTTAGCTTGGTTAGCTAAGGCAGTGCAACAGGAAGAAGGCATTGTGCCACTCCTGGATTTTCCAAACCATTTTAAATCCAATTCAATTCCATGTGTGCGAGGCAGTCAGAAATAACTAGATGGCCGATAAAGCACATTTATAATTTTCATAATAATGACTTAATTTATGCCACTGTGCATTACAATATATGCATATTAACTAAAAATCAAACTATACATGCAAATGACTCAACGAGTTGTCTTTTTAGCATGTTTGTGTATATCTCAGTTGTCATATCAGGTATTTTAGTGATATCCAATTGGAGCTATGGAAAAAATTTGCGCATGTAGTTTTTTATTAAAATTTTGATATATCTGGAAGATATAGTTCATGAATAAAATTAGCACATAGAAATGTCTGTTTTTTGCTAATCCACCAAATTAAGTCAGACCACTTTGTTCAAAAGTTATATGTAAAATTGGCATTTTCCTTTATTTGCACAATGCAAGTAAGTTATTTGCCCTGTGTGCAGTCGCTATTGTGAATGACAGCTTCTTGTGGCTGTTTGTGTCCTCACCCGGGAGCTGCGTGGTACAATATTATGGTTAAATCCACTTCCACTTTAGTGGTGCAGGTGCACGGACATGCGTTCATCTCCTCCTCCATCCTCGGTTTCCCTTGATTGTCAGGAGCACTCATTGAACCAGGCTCAAGAGGATTTCCACTGATTACAAACAAAGAGCCAACTGAGATTAGCTGATCCTTAAAGGTCCCCCAACCCTCCCATTATCTCCACCCCATCCCCCTGCCACACAGCGTCTTGAAGTCGCTACCAAACCAGAAAAAATGTGTGGATTGTCTTAAATTAATATGTATTTCTGATTGGAGATTGCATTACCTCTACATTTCCCCCTACCTTAACTGCCTGTGTACATCTGTTGTATTGTGCTCTTCTAATGTCTCATCCTGTTTGTCTTTGTTCCACTTTCACATTAAACCCTGTCTCACGCTGTTGGGCAGTTAAGAGGCTATAAAGATTAATTTCCCCTCTCACTACATCGAAGAATGTGTGCGTAAACCTCCCTCCCAGAATGCCCTCTGTTATACGACAATAACTTCCTTCTATTTTCCCATTCTTCCCTCACCTGACACCCTCTACACCCTCTACACCCTCCACTGTATGTGCATACAGTGTCATACGTCTGTGTGGCAACTGCCGGCATGCTGAATGCGAGGGAGCTGCAATTTAATCTCCTTAGTACAACTCGCTTTCATTGTGGGATGTTTGAGTAAAACTTATCCATTAGCTGCTCTAAACAGAAAGCAATGCCCCTGGATTAATGATTAACTTCTGATTGTGCCAGTGTTTTATTAATAAGCCATACTTAAAGTGTAATCTATAATGTAGCTGTTAATGACAAAAAAGATAACTTTATTATTAACAGCCCTTTGGGTAATTTATGTCAACAGAAGCCTACAATTACAGGTATATGGATTAAGCATAATGTATCAGTGGCTCTTAATATTCTTATATTTCAGTAAGTAAACCATATTGCATTTCCTGTGTAATGCACAGCGTGATGCATGAACTTATTAGCAAGCAGCAGCATGCTGTGAATCAATAATAATGCTTCACTTGTAAATTAGTTACTTAATTAACACAGTCTTGTGTTTGCTTTCAAACATAAATTATGTTGAATTTATTATGTTTAACATTTCCAACTGCAGGAAATGTTTCATTACCACACAGACTTGAGAGAAAAAAAGCTGTAAGTGAGCAGTTTACTTACAGCCTTACAAAGCAATGTTAGACCTGCGCTTGACTAACATAGAGTAGCTGTTCTGCCTTGCAATGGCCTCACGTCAGGCCAGTGTGGGCTTGTTTCAGGATCTCTCAGCTCTCCGCTTCCATGCTGCATGTTAGAGCCTGACCATGATGACAGCACTCCCTCCAAAATATCCTTCACACCTGGGCCCTGGCCACTGACCTGCCGAGGGGTTGCTCGGACCAAATCACACAGCACAATAAGTGATGACAGCTTGTCATCGAGGTAACATTTTTTTACTGAGTGTAAAACATGATACCTGTTTTGGTTTCCTTCCTTGTACTAAATACGTATCAACAAAAACTAGTTACACATTCAGTCATCACTCTATGTATCACAGTGTTATCACTAAGCATGTGTTGGCCTTGGGTGGAAGCAGTTCTGCCTCTGTTTGTGATCTGAGTGAGTTTTTAGAGCTGTGAAAATACTTCTTCTATACTATACTGCTTCTTGTAACTCTCTCTTCCCATACAGTCCAGTTTTTATACAGTCACCTCTTCTTCCTGTATGGCGAGTCTAGTGTTTGGGAATGATTGTTTTCTCACTCAGCTGCTGGAAATGACACACATGTGACTAACAATGGCTGCATTATACCAATAGTCAATCTGAGTGCAGGGACGAAAATGTTGCCTTCTGTTTCTATAGAGTGTTATATCACACAATGGCCGTGCAGTCACTGAAGAAAGGACTGTCACTGCAGTGATAAATTTCAATGTCACTTTGCATAAATAATCCATAATCAGACCATTTCTTGTTTGTTTTTTGCTTACATTTAATGATATATTGTTTATCATGAACATAGAAATGAGTAGGCCTACTTACTTTTATAGAATAAATGCTATAAAAACTGTGAGTGTAGTATCATCCTGTGCCTGTAGGTGGCAGTAACAGCATTCATACAATGTTGTAGGTACCTTTTACCTCTGAAAAGGTGCCCTGTGTGTGTATGTATGTATGTGTGTGTGTGTGTGTGTGTGTGTGTGTGTGTCTTTAATTCTCTCCTGTGGCTGTACAGTAATTTGTCATTCACTTCCCTTAAAAAGTAAAAACTTAAAGTCAAGGCAACTTTATTTTATTTACCAGAGGTCATTTTGAATATACAATTTCATCAGTTTTGTAATTGCTTAAGCAAGCAAGAATTTTTTATGAGATTACTTTGTGTTGTGTATACTGAAGCCAAAACACAGTTGGCAGGGGTAAGAAGGTGACTGCAGGCCCCCTGAGGCTTGGCACCGCTTCAGACCCTCTCTGCTGGTGCTGCAGCAGAGGCTGTGGAAAGGCACTGCTTGGTTAGCAGCATCTATTAATGATAAACTAAACCCACTGCAGCAAACCTCACCACAGATCCAAAAGAGCTGCGTGACGCTGAGGAACACAGAGTGCGTGGCATGTGTGTGTTTGTGTTCATACTTTTGCCTGTGTCCTTTTTGCAGCATATACTTACTCTGCGCCTGGTGGCCCCACTACAAAGAAAAGGAAGCGGTACCCCTCAGGAAAATGGGTCTTTTTTTTTCTCCTGGGATAAATAAACCATCCCAAAATACTAAGTAAAAGGAAGAGGATGTGGCCCCTGTTGTATTTGGTTTGTACCATTTTAAGAGGGGCAGGATGACCTGGTGTCAGCTCTAGGTCATAGAGACTTAAATCCATGTAGTTGCATGAAAAAGCCCTAATTACTGGAAGAAATTCATGCAATAGACCTTTTTTTGTCATAGTTCCTGGTTCCTGGTATTGACAGGAGCTATGTTCCCTGGGTCCTATGTTCCCTAACCCTTTAACCTAGAACTGAGGAACATAAGAATGACCCTGTATTGACCGTGCTGGCTCACTGGTATGACTTACTGGGACACTTGTGAACTGTCTGCGTGTCAAATGTTTTAATGTTTGTTTACCCTGTGTTTTGCATTTGACAAGGTGAAAAATGGGTCTGCTGTGAAAAGGTCTATCAACTACTACTATGAGTCCAATCTGTCCGTTGTAATGTAAACTCACCATCTAAACTGTGAAGCATTAGGCTTATTTAAATTCCAGGCCTATCTTTGTAGCTCACCCACATGTATAACTGTAGGGCAGTACCCAAAGGCCCTCAAACAAAAATCTTTGAAAACTAATTCAAATTTTTTCTCCAGGAAGCAGCGCTCTTAACATTTTTACAAACCTCTCTAGGGTTAATGGCGCTCTTGGCTTTGTGTGCCTTCAGTAAAATTAAACTTCTTCCGTTTGCGTTGAACTTTAGAGGAGGTCAGCATTACTCTGACAGAATATCCACAAAACTCTCTAGTGTTCAGGAGTTTTGATTCCGGAGTGGACAGTGGGCAGCGAGAGGTGGCTTTGTTATGACAGGGTTCACACACACAGATCAGCAGGAAACAGCCACTTCCTTTTTCGAGTCCCTGGAGGGTTCCAGCTGGGAGCCAGCCTGTTTTATCTGCCCTGCACTGCTGGATATGTGGGTGATGTCACTGTGGTCCTCCACATTGTGGCCTCTCTCTGGACAAACACACACACACAC